>NW_027507758.1:536284964-536484964 GCF_037356315.1 Lithobates pipiens
CTGGGAGACATTCCACCACAGACCCACTCACTGATCAGTACAGGGTGGCTGATGGACCGGCATACAGTGGTGCAGACATCAGTAGCCCGGTCATATGTATGCCCCGTAGCATAAAAGCTCACTGACCACCTCTGGAGCGGAGGTTTCGTCATGGCCTGCCTAGCGCTTAGCTGCGGCCTGCACACGCTCGATGGCCGGACTGGGGAGACTACAAGGATAAGAGTATCCAGCCTGTCACCCAGCCAGCTGTTGATAGTAGATCACAGGATCAATCATCTTGCACGCAAAGTCATGCTTCTGCAGAAAAAAGCACAGACCGATGGGCCCGCAGGGTTCCTAGGTCCTTCTCCTTCACTAGGCAAAATAAAACTGATGAATGCATGGCAGCCTGGGGGGGGGGGGGTTGTTGTTGCCCAAGGGACTGCCCCCTGGGCGTAACTAAGAGTTCTGAGTGTTGTATTACAACTAATGCCTAGTAATAGGGCATAACAACCCAATGGCTAAGAGAGGAGCTGTGTCGGTTGGTGAATTTAAGAGAGAAACCTTTTTTTTAGGATTATGGGGTTGTCATCGCCATCTTTCTGAAATGCTGATTGCCTGGCTATTGTGCAGCCTCTCTGCCTTCAATACTTTGGAAGACACCCAGAACTTGGCAGATCAGCTAAGCCATAAGTCCCAATCTAAATACTTGTTCTGGATCCAAAAATAGTGATGGCGATTCCCGGAATGGTTCCAGAGGAAAGAAGAGGGATAGGCAGACACAAAAACATCCCAAGACACCCAGTGGAAGTAAAAAGTAAGGGAGGCTGCTTACCAAAATATGTTGGCTTTCAAATGAATGAAAAGCGAAATCACGCCTTAGGCCGGGGCTCACATTGGTATGACAGGACAGTCGTACCACTTTGGATCTGACTTTGCCCTGAGATTTGAAGTCCGACTTCAATGAACAGGGATCCGACTTCAATGAACAGGGACCCAGGCACTATGACTGGTACGAATCTTTAGGAGGGACTCCACGCATAATGTAAAAAATAAAAATGCCATGGGTTCCCCCTCAAGGAATATACCAGGCCCTTTGGTCAGGTATGGATTTTAAGGGTAATGCCACGCCGAAAAACCGGCGTGGGGGCCACCCCCCTAAAAACCATACCAGACCCTTATCTGAGCACAAAGTCCAGCACGACAGAGCGAGCGTCCCCCCCGAACTGTACCAGGCGCATGCCCTCAACATGGGGGGGGGGGGGTCAAACATAAAACGCAGTACACAGGCTTTTAAAGTAATTTATTATGGCAGCTACGGCGCCTCTTCGGACTTCTTCCCCTCTCCAGGTCTTCTGACTCCTCGGCTGTCAGTTACTCTCCTCTCCGGTTCTTCTCCCTCTGTCCGTTGTCTTCTCCCGATGTTCACTCAACGCTCTGTCCTGCTCTAATGCAGGGTGTGCGGTGTGCCACTACTTATATTGACTTTACTGCCCCATCATGCCACGGGTGACACAACGCCCCATGCCAATATAAGTAGTGGCACACTGCACACCTAGCATTAGAGCGGGAGAGAGCATCGAGTCAACATCGTAAGAAGAACAGAGGCAGAAGACAGCGGAGAAGACCTGGCAAAAGAGCGAGAAGATAGCAGAGAAAAGACCCAGCAGAGGCAGAAGACAGCGGACAGAGGGAGAAGAACCGGAGAGAGCTAGAAGACATCAGCGGAGGAGGCAGAAGTGATCGGAAGAAACGCCGGAGCTGCCTTAATGAATTACTTTAAAAACTTGTATACTGCGTTTTATTTTTGACAATTTTTAGGTGAATGGGTAGGGGTACAATGTACCCGATACACATTAACATAGGGTGGGGGGCTAGGATCTAGGGGCTTCCAGATTCTAATAAGCGCTTTGTTAAAGGGGGCTTCCAGATTCTAATAAGCACCCCGCACGCAGACCCCGCCAACCAACAACCTGGGTTGTCGGGAAGAGGCCCTTGTCCTCATCAACATAGGGACAAGGTGCTTTGGGGTGGGGGGTGCAGGACCCCCCTGCCCCAAAGCACCCACCTCCCATGTTAAGGGCATGCGGCCTGGTACGGTTCGGGGGCGTCCGTGATATTGGGTAGAATATATGATATAAAACACTCAGTAGTACGTAATAACAACAGTTTATTTAAAAGCAAAAAAAAGAACACTCACATTGTATAAGGTAAAAACATGCATATCTGTACTGCTGCAGCAAAGGACTAGATTCCCGGCAACACGATCGTTACAGACAGCGGACGTGGTGATGTCAATATCTTGTACTGCATAACGCGTTACTTCATACGTTTGACATTGTCACACTTCTGACAATGTCAAAATATGATGAAGCGCGTTGGGAAGTACCAGATACAACGTCACTACGCACCATGGCTGCTGGCCGGAACAATCGCATTGCCAAGACTAGTTCCTTTGCTGTAGCTATACAGACCATGCATGTTTTTACATTCTACAACACAAGTGTTATTTTTTGCTTTTAAATAAACTGCTGTTATTACGTAATACACTATGAGTGTTTTATATCATATATAGTACCCGATATCACGAGTGGAACCGAGGATCTGAGTGCACCCAGAGCCATCACAACCAGCGTGGATTTGTTTGGGATTTATTCTTGAAGGTGTTATTTGGCTTTTCATTAATTTGAAAGCCAACATCTTATGGTAAGCCACCACCCTTACCTTTTACTTCCACTGGATGTCTTGGGGAGTTTTTGTGTCTGCCTATCCCTCTTCTTTCCTCTGGAACCATTACAGGAATATTTTGTTTGTATTTAAATGGGCTATTTTCACTTGCTTACTTGATTTTATTTATGTATTATCATCTGTATATGGTGGTTTGAAGACTTTCTTTTTATATGTTCACAATATTTTGATCTTGATAAGCTCTGCACTTTTGTATTATTGTTTGGTTATATCTATCTACTGACCTGTGCCAGTAACTGTCACTACTACACTTTTTATACTTTTTCCAGCACGGATTTTTCACAGGTTTACAATAAGTATTTGCAGATTGAAATGGTAACAAACACGTTTTATACTTTTTTAGCAATTACACACATTTGCTTATATTTGCCTAGAGTTTGGCTATAATAAAGAAAGACTTTGAACAATTAACTTCATGTTACCTGCCTCTTCAAAATAAGAGTACTAGGGACATGGGCAGCCAAAGGCCAAGCAAGACCAGGAACATGGGAGCAAGGAACCTAATTTTGTGCGACTGCGGGTGACTGTGGTTGGGCAATGGCACTATGCCTATTTTAGATACACATAGGGCTTTTTCTTGAACTTTAAAAAGAGCGTTGAAAAAAATAAGCCAGTAATGCACATTTCTAAGCATATGAATTTCCAGTTTTAGGCTATTATGATAGTGGAGCCCTATATCTCAGAGATAAACGTTTTGGGTCTTTAGCAGAAATATCTTATGTGTCCAAGGAAACATATTGGTTGAGTGTCAGGCTGTAAAGGCCACCCTAGAGGTCGACTTATGTCTTGTCCGAGTGCAGGGCTGATACCCAACCTACTCTACTCTCAAGCCTGCTGCAGGAGGTAACACTGTCTTTTAACAAAGGTTTTAGCACTGAACTCAAATGATAGGATGGCTAACAAAGCTTATTCTTTATGTTTGATACGCCTAGAGTTAATGCGATTTTATATGCATTTACACACATCAAGCATTTTTTTCTGCCAAAGGCGCTCTGCCCCCCCCCCCCCCCCCCCCGCCTCTAAATGCCTGTGTGTGCACAGACACTTATGCTAACATGGATGGGCTCCTGAGGACGTGGAGGCGCGAAACACATTGGAAGGAGCTACAAGCATGACGTCACCCTTTGTGGAAGCTGTTGATGTGTGTGGTGGCTTTATCTTTGTACTTACCTTGGCGATTTTTGGTTTTAATGCAAGACGACATATTAGAAACTTCATCCTCACAAGTACAAACCACTAAATAAATAAACACACTATGATGCCTATTTCTTGTGTTGTGCTGCAAAACACTGTCAGCCAAGTGCACACAACTGCCCCTAGTAGAGGAGTGACCAGATCTATGGGCTAATGTGAGAGAATCCTGTCCAAACTACTGAAACGCTATTTCGCTGCTTATAATTTGGCAGCTCTAGGTTGTGGTAAGTGTGCATTTTGTCTGATTGGTGAAAGGAGATTCACTCTGGGCCTGCTGTTGGCTAAAGCATGGTGGTGGAAGCTAGTTTGGGGATACTTCTATGGACTATTATAGGTCTGTTTTAGCTGACTTTTTCACATGTTTCTTCTGATGGATGGTTAACACTTATGTGTTTATTAAAAGTAAGCAGCTACAAAAACTGTAGCTGCTGACTTTTAATAAACACATACTCACCTGTGCCACGATCCAGCGGTGTACTCACCCCAGCAGTTTTCACACTCTCTCCTCTCTCTGCAGCGCCAGCATCTCTACTATGGGCACCTGGCTGTGACAGCTTGCGGCTTAACAGCAGAGTACCCACTGCGAATGCGCAAGTGGTCGCTGCACTCTTTGACTGGCCCCAAAGTCTTCTACTCCCTCCTCCCCAAAAGCTCAGTTTCACAAACAGAAGTTGGGGAGGAGGCCTTAAAACAGAAGTTCCACTTTTGGGTGGAACAGCGCTTTAATTGGTGACAGATGTAAAGTATATGTCCATAATTTAGTCTATAATTTAGTTTAGGGCTGTAATTGTCTCTTGTATATATTGTATGTTTAGAGGGGTGTTTAGAGGCAGAAAAAAAGCCCAGTGTGCATGAGGCCTAAATACAAGAAAGGCCTTGTAATAGCCTCACATTAGTTTTGCTATACAGCCTACTCTTGGCTTTAAAAAGGAAAAATATTAGAAAACAAAATCAAATGCAGAAAAAGGACAAGCAAGAAAATCCAAAGCCCTATATATCTGTTTTTACCTAAAAATAGAATGCAGCCCTGGCTTTGCTTCTCCATGTAGCAAGTAACAGACAAGAAGAGAATTCCTGTTTTGTACCAGCTGCTACTCAACAGCACATAAAAATGGGTCATGTCAAGAATAATTAAGAAACGACACAAAGAATTAAGAACTGTACTTCCCTGGAGAACGGAGCTCTGGATTACTTACCTAGGGATACTCAATAAAAACAGTGATTAATTATGTTATTCTTAGAGTTAAGAAAAAAAATCACTATGAAATATATAGAAGTGAACTGCAGTGTCTACGTTACACAATAGAGCCTAAGATTAAGGGTCCATTCCCAGAAGAAACTGCACATTTAACTGTGCATTTTTGACTGCATAATTGCATGCATTTGAAGTGCGCTTGACGCACGCTTGAATGCATTTTGTGCTGTGATTAGCACCACATTTGCAATGCATTCTTTATACATTTTTGGGCTTGGCTTCTTTGGCTAATGAATGCACAGTGTGGTGCATTTGAAGTGCGTTCCCTGCATTTGCAGTGCAGAAAAATGCAGCAAACTATACTTTTTTTTTTTTTAACTGCGCTGAACGGCACTGCAATGATGTAAACTATGCCCATGGGATTACCTTGGTTTTGGGCTGTCTATGCAATTGGGGTGCAGTTCAAAATGCACCAAACTGCAGCCAACTGTGTTCGGTGTGAAAGGGCCCTTACAAGACAACAGTGCAGTGTCGCCCCCAGCCAGCAGTCGAAAAAAAAAAAAAAAAAGGCCCTGTTAAAAAAAGAAAAAGAAAAAAATGTTCTTTAAGTGCACTGTATTCAGGTGCTGGACACAGTGCACTATGGGATGCGCCATATCAATGCAATCATGAGATTGCAGACGAGGCACTTCATTTTCAGGGTTTTGACTTGCTTTGTGGTGCATTCCAAAGCGCCGGACTACTTCCGCCTGTAGTACTACTACGGCGGGTGCTTTGTTTTTCTAGCTAACTGGTTACTTCCGGTTTCCGTATGCTAGTGGTGAACCAGAAGCGATGTCTGCAGCTCTGTGGAACGCACGGCCCAAGCGAAGCTGCCTGTAAGGCAAGTATGAGACTCAGTCAGCAGTGTATTGTTCTACTCTAATCTATATACAAGTCGGCTCTTACATCATATATGCTGCTACTGGACAAGGTCAGTGGGTCATTGCTGATGTGCTGCATCAATGGGGACAGTTATAATGGGCACAGCAGGTCTATATGCCTGGCCGGAAACTCAGCACAGGGATGGTGGGAAGTGAACCCCTCATAATGGGTACAGTGAGGCTGCATTTGATGGGCACAGTGGCTGCAATTGAAGGGCACAGTGGCTGCATTGCAGACACTGTGCCTGCATTTGATGGGCATAGTGGCTGCAATTGATGGGCACAGTGGCTGCAATTGATGGGCACAGTGGCTGAAATTGATGGGCACAGTGGCTGCAATTGATGGGGTTTTTCCCCAGAATTTTTCAGTTTGTTTGCGCGCCCCCCCCCCCCCCCCCAAAAAAAAGAAGAAATCCTCAGTAACTCTGCTCAGCACATACATCTTAAATAGGACCTAAGCTGTGGAAGCTGCACCCAAAAAAGGCCTAGGCAATCCGTGAGAAAGTAGAAGCAGGTACCTGTCAAAACTAGCTCGCTATGTGGGCACTAGAGCTGAGCTTCTGCTTTGCGTGTCCATGCAGAAACAGGGCCGAGGCTCACCCACTCCCTCTCTCACCTCATTGGCTCACTGACTTTGACTTACAGCAGAGGGAGGGGAGGGCACATAGAATGCATTAAGATAAAGAACCCTCTGCCTTTAGAACCACTTTAAAGCGGAACTTCCCCTTTTGGGTGAAGTTCTGCTTTAACGTAGCAAATCCAAGGGTCTGATGTGGAAATCAGCACTGCTCTTGTCATAGATACCTTAAACATGCTTTTAACCTGAGCAAAATTTCCCACCCAGTATAATTACATTATGAAGAAGGTTGCACCAGTCTTTGTAAAGAGACTCCAGATACTGCCAAAGACTTAAGGTCGGTAGGTCTTGTCGTGACATTTTTTTTTATCAACCACTGTCATCTTTAACATATGCATGCCCACATTTGTAGTTCTACATTTTTTATCTTATTTCTATATTGGACATATCTATACTCATATAATATTGGAAGGAGAGCTCCCATTGTGGCTATTTTAAATCCTCCTCTCTTTCGGCACAGCGTAGATGAAAAGGAAAATAGTAAATGGCAGCTGCTCTCAGGCACATCCCCTCTGGCACCACATGTAAGGAACTGCTTGTCAGAGTGTTGGAAACCTGCAGCAGCTCAGATATCTCAAACAGCTCGTGTGGTGGTTTCTGCCACAAGCAATAACTAAGATGAGGCGCACAGGATCAGCCACGTCAGTTATTATTTGTGTTTGTCATCTGCTAGTCTACAGTACAGAAGCATCATTGGATTTAACTCAAGACCGGTTCTGTTTTATGGTTCTGCTTGGTTTGTTCAAAGAAAACCATCACAAGACAGGACTGCAGCATTTGCAGAATAGGCTGAGACAATGCAGAAGTTGCTTTTACTCACTCTTTTCTGCTAGTAGTGGGTGATCAGCAGTTGAAGACGGACCATTTCCATATCCTTGTTGAATAAATTACAAATTTGGAAAAACTGAAAAATGTTTTGTTTTTTTTGCACAAAATGAAAAAGTTTTGGTTCAATGAAGCGGAATCTGATCACCACTAGATCTTTGTTACTATGACCCCAACGAGGAAAGCTTAGCGAGCCCAGCTTTTGCTGGGACGCAGTATGCAAGACTTCCAGAAATCTATTTGGAGTGCTAGAACTTCCTGGTAAAAGTCAGTTCAACTTTAACCCGTGATGCTTTTTGACCCTAAAAAAAGGAGAACTGGGGAAGGATGGACAAAGCAAAGAGACTGCAGTGGTTCCTGAGTCCCTTTAACTGGGAATTTACACCCAGGGGGCTAGAAAGACTCCCTGATGACATCTCCTCTGTGATTGGCTGTCACAGTGGTCACATTAGGGAGCCAGTCTCCAATCATTACTAGATTGGGAAAGCTGCCTATAACGGCATGGTCACTGTGCAGCGATTGTAATGTGTAGTATGTGGGCATTAAAGTTCCCGCTCTCTGAAGCTGGCCAGATGTTAATAAGTACACGGGGGAAGCACCCACACATTTTTCCACTTACTGCCATTGCCCACCACTTCTCTTGCTAACTGTACCCCCACACTTTTGCATTGAACACTACTGTACCACACAATTCTCCCTTGACCGTCAATTTAAACTGTCATTAAACCCATTTTATTAAAAACTATCAATAAATGGACACTATGGGATTCTTTTTCTGTATTCTGCAAAAAAAAAAACTGGTTGATCCTGCTGTTCATTGTCTCCTCCTGCTGCCAATGTCCTCACTGCAGTTGGGGATTTTGCAGAGCAATGTTGGCAGCTACTGCACATGCTCGGTTTTCAGTGCATCTTCTACCCTGAGCGTTTCCCCCCTATCACATCTGAGCAGCCCATGAGACTATAAAATCACACATGTGGGTGTATACACAGTGGTAAATGACAGCCCACTCGCTTTCTCCTCCTCCATGCACACTAACCAGCTAAACACAATGTTGTGGGATAATACATGGTGATTGACGGAGGCTTCGCCTCCCTCTTATTCTAAGACACAGGCTGGAGGGCCGTGACACATCCCGTGATTGGGAGAAATCCACCCACACCATAATTTTTCCAAAAAGAAATAAAGAATACATTTCAAATATGTATTTGTATGAGGATTTAAAACAGTTTGATTTTACCTATTTTTTGAACTCTGTATCCCAAAGGCTGTCTTTTTCTTTTTTTAATTTTGAACATGTGATCAGCAGCAGAGGACTAGAAGATCCTCCTGCAACGGTTTCCCTACAGACAGGCTGGGAAAAATCTGGGTCATGTGACAGCGGTATATCCATTAGGGGGAAAAAAAAGGTACTTAGATTTTATTTATTTTTTCCATTGTACTACTAGTGCACTACAGTCTGCAGAATTGTGCTATATATTACATTCTGCAGACTGCTGTATTCTGTACACTACATTATTGATTCAAGATACTTTGATCTTTTTTTTTTTTTTTTTTAGAATACAGAATTTTATTCAGTTTTAAAGAGGAAGTAAACCCTAATGGGTTTACTTCCTCTTTTTTTCCCTGCAAAGGTAAAGCATAATGGACTACTATGCATCGCATAGTAGCTCATTATGTGTCACTTACCTGACACAGGAGCCAGCGAAGTCGCCGCTGTCCCCTGTAGTCCGCTGCATCCATCTTGCTGGTGGCGTCTCGCAGCTCCGCCGAATGACAGCGGCGAAGCCGCGATGACGTCACTCCCGCGCATGCGCACGGGAGTCGCGTCTCGCAGCTCCGCCGCTGTCATTCGGCGAAGCCGCGATGACGTCACTCCCGCGCATGCGCACGGGAGTCGACAAATTAGGCAGCTCCATTCTTGGACTTGCCGCGTTTAGTGCGCCTGCGCGCCGCTGTCTACGGCGCATGCGCCGTAGACAGCGGTGCCCATTTTCGGGCAAATATCTCCTAAACCATATAGGTTTAGGAGATATTGCTTGGACCTACAGGTAAGCCTTAATCTAGGCTTACCTGTAGGTCAAAGTGGTTTGTAAGGGTTTACAACCACTTTAACAAAACTGGCACACCATCGATCTTTTTAAAAAGTAGTACAAGGGGGTATTTCTAATACAAAAAAAAAAAAAAATCAATCAATGGAGAGATAAGAAATTCATTGTTTGTTCATGTTGGGTTAACAGATGAGGTCCAAAAGATTAATTTAACTTTTATGAATGGGAATTACCTTTTCATAAAAAAGTCCAACCCAGATACTCCCCCACCTCCTTTATGTACCTGGAAAGGAGCAAAATCCTAGCCATTATTAACCCAGGATTCTCTCATGGCACCAAATTCCCAGCTGTCAATCTCTGACTCTATATTCTACATAGTATTCCCTATACAGGGAGGAGCTAAAAGCCATGACAGACTGCAGTCACTATGTAATGACGGTGGCACTAGGATATTCCCCAGAAAGCTCTAAGCACAGCTCTCATGCCAGAACATCCATTAGGAATCTGCTCGCTTAGCAGAAATTGTGTCTCTTTTTCAAAGTTCATGCTTTATTAAAGCAGCCCCAAAGCATCGAGTGTTATCAAATGAAATTCTGGCTTCCCGTTGAGGCAGCTCGGAAGGCCACCAGTAAAGGGCACATTATCTACTTTAATGCTCAATCGCTTGGTGAGGAGTAAAGAACGGCTTCAAATGTAAGCCTGACACGAGATGCTGGCATATCTGAATGTTTGTATGTGTTAACAATAATCTGCCACATCACACTAACGTGCTACCTTTCTAACTAAAGAGGAACCCTATTTTTTTTTTCTTTTTTAAAGGAGAAGCTATTAAAATTACTACCCAAAAAAAAGATCCCCGCTAGCTGTCAAAACGGGAGTCAGGGGGGAGCCTGTTTGTAACATGTGACATGTTACACCCTGAATATAAGTGACACATGTTACGAAAGGTGAACCTATCCTTTAACTACTTGCAGCCTGTAAGACGTCCATGGATGTCTTCGGGTTTCAGTAGTTATACTAGGAGGATGCCAGCACCTACAGGCATCATCTCAGTATGGATCTTTTCAGCCAACCACTGCCAGTAAGGCAGAAGTGATCCCAGTGGCTAATTAGCCACTTGAACACTTCTGCGGGAGGAGGAAGGGGGGGCCTCACCCCGCTCCCTTGGCCTTTCCTGGGCTCTACAGTCCCATTACAATGCTTGGGAGCAATGCAGCCTGCAGTGATTGCTGCACTGAATAGAGGGAGAGAAACTGACGTTATTCCTCTCTCTGTAACCCCAGAAACCGAGAGCAAGGAGTAGTTTGTCACTACCGGCTCCGCCTCTTTGTTTACCTGGCTGCCAGGGACAAAGAAAGCAGCCGATCAGACCAATCTGTGTCTAATTGGTGGTGTGGGAGGCTAAAGGTGACATTTGGGGTCTAATCGACCCCAGATATCTCTATAAAGAGGACCTGTTACGGCCAATGCAGTCAAAGTGTTGTTGATCATCCCTTGTGATAGCAGTAAAGTGCAAAGCAGATAGTGTAAATAAGAATAATAGAAAAATTTTAAGCGCTCCCATCCGACCATACTTATGCACAAATGCGAACACATACGTTACTCCAGAATGCGTATGTAAATGGTGATCACACCATACAAGTGAGGTATTGTTGCAAATGTCAGAGCAAGAGAAATAATTCTGTGCAACTCTAAACTTATAACCTGTAAAGGCGTTTAAATGTCGCCCATGGAGAATTGTAAGCACCGTAGTTTGCTGCCATTCCACGGGCAGATGCAATTTTAAAAGCATGACATGTTAGATATCCATTTACTTGGCGTAACATCATCTTTCACATTATACAAAAATAAAAAATGGGCTAACTTTAGTGTCTTTTTTTTTTTTAATTCATGTGCCCCCCCCCCCCCCCCCAACTACAAAGCCCAGCGGAACAAGGACCATATGCCTAAGAAAGTCCAATTTTGCTTATGTAGCCCTAAAATATGAATATTATAAATAAATAAAAGTGATTAAAAAAAATGGATACTGGATATTGATTTTAACACACTAGTAATATGTTTACAATAATCAAATTACAAAAATCAGACATTAAGGAACCAAATAAACTCAACATCCAAAACCAAAAAGGAATGATCTAAATTGTGATGAAATGGCCAATGATGACCAGTAAGTTCAAGTTTGATGGGGATTTCTACATTGAGAGGACTGGCACTGCCTTGGGAGCTCATTTTCTCCCTGCTATGCCAGCCTCGCAATGAGTTACTGGGAGCTCAGCAGATATGGTGTAGTAATCCCTTTGCAAGACATCATGTATTATGGTCGTTGTATAGATCAATAGATCATATCATTGTGATTTGGGAGGGTCCCTGTTCAATAAATAAATATATATTTAATACACTTAGATCATGTCCTCTGCTGTCTGTTTGCAACTTTGAAAACTAGAACTGCTAAATATTTTCTGCCTCAAATGTGTCTACTGTTTAGCGATCATAAATGTGTTACCTCATATTCTGTGGGGTTAAAAGAATGAACTGGCGAAACCTCTGAGAGTCGGCCATGGTAAGTATCATATCCATTGATATCCGCCTATTCACCATGTCCTGCAAAGCATAATAAAATAAATATTTAATCAAATTGCTGCTTAAACATTACACTAGACAGGAAGGTGAATTACAGAGAGGATTTTTTACCTTACATTAGAGCCAAAAAAGGCAATGTTTAGCAATACACAGTACTAGGCACCTTTGATTATTACCCATGACATAAATCAATGTATGCATGTGGAGAGTGACAGAGAGGGGTGGGGAACAGGTAGGAGTTCTGCCGCCCAGGTGAAAACTGAAAATGTTGCTTGGGTTTTTTTATACAGCAAAGGCACCATGTTGTCAGCTCAAACAGGAAAGCACACAGAATTTCTGTCAGATTAACAGGTATTTTTCAGTGCTTGCAGCATTATTAAAACAAAAATAAACTGAATGAAACAGGTGAACATTACCATGTATACATCAAATTCATCCAGACACCGGAAAGGCGATTCAGCAATCGACCATAGAGAAAGAACAAAACAAACAGTTGCAAATGATCGTTCGCCTCCAGAGAGAGACCTCATGTCAGATAACGAAGCCTTACTAACTTCTCCAGGCTGGACCTGAAAGGAAGAAAAGACACTTAAGTGACTCAGTGCAATAACGTACTATAGTACGGACTTACACATATGCTGCAGAGGTATTCCCATAAAGCCAAATGACAGGGGTGAGGCTTAAAACTAGAGTCATTACCCAAGAAGTCACGAATGGGGCCTGTACTGTAAACATGTACTGAAGTCTACAATACTGTATCGATACATTATCATGTCCTATATAAGGCTTGTAGTTTGAAACATATGACACTACATCTAATGCATCACTGAACATAATGTCAAGCAAAAGACAAGTGCCGCAGTATAAACACATAAAGACACTGCAGTATGTCATGTAGGCTTCTGCAGCAGCATTAACAAATACCCTGTTTCCCCGAAAATAAGACCTAGCACGATTGTCGGTGATAGCTGCAATATAAGCCCTACCCCACAAATAAGCCCTACCCTGAAAAACTTTAACTAAGGCTTATTTGGGAGGTAGGGTTTATATTGCAGCCATCACCGACAATCATGCTAGGTCTTATTTTCTGGGAAACAGGGCAGACTTGCATGGAAGTTCCACGCAGGTTAATTGGGAGGCGGATGGAAACGGACTTGTGTCTAATTCCATTTGCATACCTCTGAATCAGTCCAGGTCTATAAATAAATAAATAAAAAAAACTTTAAATTTTTTTTATTGCTTTGAAATGTAAATGTGAGATCTGAGGTGTTTTTGACCCCAGATCTCACATTTAAGAGATCCCGTCATGCTTTTTTACTATTACAAGGGATGTTTACATTCCTTGTAATAGGAATAAAAGTGATTCAATTTTTTTTAAAGGGACAGTGTAAAAACAAAAAGTTAAGTAAATAATAAAAAAAAGTTAAATCGCCCTGTCCCGACGTGCTCGTGCACAGAAATGAACATATACATAAGTCACGCCCGCATATGTAAATAGTGTACAAACCACACGAGGTATCACTGATCATTCGAGCGAGAGCAATAATTCTAGCAAAAGACCTTCTCTGTAACTCAAAACATGTAACCTGTAGAAATTTTTAAACTTCGCCTATGGAGATTTTTAAGTGTCAAAGTTTGTCACCATTCCGCAATTTTGAAACATGACGTGTTGGGTATCAATTTACTCGGCACAACATTATCTTTCACAATACAATATAGAAAAAAAATTGGGCTAACTTTACTGTTTTCTTATTTTTTAATTTTAAAAAAAGTGTATTTTTTCCAAAACAATTGCGTTTGTAAGACTGTTGCACAAATACGGTGTGACAAAGTATTGCAACGACTGCCATTTTATTCTCTAGGGTGTCTGAAAAAAAAAAGTTTAGAAGTTCCAAGTAATTTCTAGCAAAACAATTATAAACACCAAGTGTATAAAATAGGCCCGGTCCTTAAGTGGTTAAAGCATTGTCACACAGTTCGAAATTCAGTTGGTCCTTGCTGAACCAGCTGAATTTGAATCTGCCTATGCCCAGCCTAATTGCTGCCGCTTCACTGTCCAGTCGGTAGGCTCGTATTTCCTTAATCAGCAGCTACAGCATGATTCTGGACATGACTGTGCTATTAAGCAGAGCCAGCCTGGACTACAAGTGTGGTGGTAAAGAATAAAAAAATAAATAAAAAAAAACACCCGCTGACCTAACAGTTCATATATACATGTAGTATTTCAATTGCATATATGTGTATTTTTCTGTAGCTCTGCTTTAAACACTACCTAACAGTTATCTCTGTTCTGATTTAGTGAAAAGTATAAAAAAGAAAACAGAATTGTAAAGTTATACACAGGTGTTATGACAGAATTTAGGTCCCAATGATCAGAATACAGATCTATAGTTACTGTGTATTACATACTTTACTGGTAAACAAATCACAGCACCTGTTTTTTCATTCCATAAACTGTGAGGACCTCTAGTGGTACTTCATTTACTATACAGCAGCTGTTTCCTGTACATACACATGGAGGGTTTACACAATGTAAGGCTAGGTTCAAACAAAGGGTGGGGGGGGGTAACCAACAGAAGTTTGATCCGTCTGGGGGAGGAGATTTCAGGTAGGAGTCCGGGGTCCGCGGTCCTCTGACTGTAGTGGTCAAGTTGTAGAAGATGTGGCTGAGGGTCCATTATAGAGGAAGGAATGATCTTCGAGTTGTGCTTGTTCCCGAGGAGTGAGTTTTGAGGCCATAAAAAGATCCCATCTGTTGCAGAAGCGCTGTTTGGCTTTCTCATGTGACAGATTTGTATTGCGCTTATCTCGGAATAGGAGCTGCAGGAGGTCTCTACTGACTTGGGATACAGATGGTTTTGAGGTGGAGATCCAGTTGGTTAGAATGGCTCTCCTGGTGAGCAGGAGGCATATTTGGGCCCAATCCTTGCCCTGAGGTGTGGGAGTGGTTGACCAGGGGAGTAGTATGGGGTCCCAGTGCCCAAAAATGAGGAGCAAAGGGTCCTTGGGGAGCTTCAGCAGTGTAACCTCAAAGATGTAGGCCAAAATTTGATCCCAGAAGGTGGAAATAAAGGAGCAGGTCCAATAGCGGTATGTGAGAGAAGGCTTAGGTAGTTGAAACAATGGGCACATTGAAGATGAAGATGAGTGTGACTGGGGTGTGGGGAGGAAGGGTTTCCCTCCATGTTTCATTTGGAACCAGCATGTACACCGTATTAAGGCCTTGAAGAATTTTTTCCACCAGGTCAACGTCCAGGAAGTCTCTTGCCCAGTTGGCTACCGACGAGGATTTCAGAGGAGGAGTGGTTTTCAAGAATAGAGGAGTGTAAATGTCAGAGATTTTGTAAGAGTCTTTTTGTAGAAGTGCCTCTATAAAGGAAGATTTAAATCTTATGGGTTCATCTCTGCAGGTTTTTTGTAAGAAGCTGACACATTGACCATAGTGGAAAGCAGATGAGTTTGGAAGGGAGAACTTGGCGGCCAGTGAATGAAAAGACAGTACACATCCAGACTCCAGCTCACAGAGGGAAGAGAAAGTTGAGAGACCCCTTTGCTGCCAAGCCTCATAGGAATGGTGGTCCAAGCCCGGGGTAAAATTTGGGTGGCCCTGTATCGGTAGGAACCTGGAGATAAACGGAGAAAGCTTGAGACTTTTCCTTGCCTCCCTCCAAGCAATAACAGTGTCCCTTAGCAGGAGGTTGTGTTGAAGCAAAGGTGGCAGTGACTTCCACTTACAATGGAGGAGAGCTGCCAGGGAGTAAGGGTGGGTCATTGCAGCTTCCAGATGGTAGTTAGAGTAGCAGGATTTTTGGGTTATCCAGTCCATGCCCGCCCTCAAAAGACAAGCTAGGTTATAGGTTCTAATATTAGGGAAACTGATACCCCCTTCGGTCCTGGGAAGATGGAGCTTAGAGAATGCTATACGCGGTCTTTTGTTTCGCCAAATAAATTTGGATATAGCAGAGTTAAGGAGTTTGGTATCCCCATGCCATAGGAGCAAGGGAATCATCTGGAGAGGGTACAGAAGGCGTGCGAAACTGACCATTTTTACCAGGTGGCATCTTCCCAGGAGCGAGAGACACAGATCCATCCAGTTTTCTAGTTCTTGAGTAATTTTGGCAAATAGGGAAGGATAATTGAGGTGGTAAAGAGACAAGGGAAGTTTCCCTATTTTTACGCCTAGGTAGGTGATGTGCGATTTTGCGACCGTGAAAATGGATTCATGAGCCCACGTTGGCGGTGAAAGGGATCCTATGGGAAGAATTTCGCTCTTAGAGTAGTTTATGCGTAGACCCGAACATTTTTTGAATTGGTCAAAGGTAGATTTGATCGTGGGCATGTCTGCAGATGGGTTAGTTGAGAATATGAGGACATCATCCGCAAAGAGAGATGTCTTCAATTCGTGCTCCCCTATTTTAATGCCATGTAGAGGGGCCACACTAGACAGGTATCTGGATAGAGGTTCAAGAGCTATATTAAGAAGGAGTGGGGATAGGGGGCAGCCTTGTCTCATCCCCTTATGAAGGCGAAACTCGTCTGAGAGGAGACCTGTGGCTACCAATCTGGCTGCCGGGGTGGTATACATGGAGCTAACTAGGTGGAGGAAAGGGCCGGAGAAACCCATTTTAGTCAATACCACGAAAAGCCATTCAAAACTAACGTTATCAAATGCCTTTTCGGCGTCGACAGTAATAATGGCATGGTCACTGTTTGGGTTGCATCTTGCGTGTTCTAGAGCCATCATCACCTGCCTAATATTGACTGTTGCCGTTCTGCCTCGGACAAAACCCGATTGGGCAGGGTGTATCAGAAAAGGGATGATGGGAGCTAGTCTTGTAGCTACTATTTTTGAAAGAATTTTGACATAAAGGTTTAAAAGCGAAATGGGCCTATATGAGCCGGGTCCTTGTGGGTCCTTTCCTTTTTTTTTCCAGTAGTTTGACAATCGCTTGGTTGCCCGTGGGCAGATAGGGGCCGCCTGACCACGTGTTGGTAAACGTCTTTGAGAGTCGGTTCTAGGAGCGGGCCTAGTGTTTTGTAAAATTCGCCTGTCAGGCCATCTGGGCTTGGGGCTTTGGAGGAGGCTAGCTTATGTATAGTGGACGAAACTTCCGTGAGAGAGATGGGTGCGTTAAGGGTCTCTAATTGGGAGGGAGATATTTGGGTCAGCTTGACTTTCTCGAGGAAGTCGCGTGCAGTGGCATTATCTATAGGGTCAGCCACATAGAGTAAAGAATAGTAGCGCAGCATAGCCGCATTAATTCCTTTTTGTGTGGACGTGACGTTGCCATCTGGGTCGCGTATGGAGGAAATAACAGTCGGATGATAGGGTCCCTTACAAAGTCTGGCGAGAAGCTTGCCCCCCTTGTTGTCAAATTTATGGAGGGTGGCGTCAAAATATGCTTTTTTGGTAGATTCCAGGGTGTCGGCCCAGGTGTCAAAGGACTGTTTAGCAACTTGCCAAGCAGACCGGTTTTCAGAAGAGTCATGGGCATAGAGTGCTCGTTGTGCATGGTGGAGTCTGGAACTGGATTTTTTGTAATTGCGTTCTTTTTATAGGAGGATGCATAGGAGATAATGCGACCTCTAAGGAACGCCTTTCCCGTATCCCAAAACAGATTTGGGTTATCTGCGTGTGCCGCATTAGTCAGTGTGTAGTCTAACCATTCTTTTTTTCTTTTTCAATGTAAGCGCGGAAGTCGGAGTTGTTCTGAAGGTAGGATGGGAAGTGCCATATTTTAGGATTGGGGTGTAAGTCAGGAGTCTCCAGGGTCACCGAGATGGGTGCATGGTCAGATATTGCTATGTCATGAATGTCTGCTTCCGGAATCAGGGGAATTAGGTCGTCTGAGCAGAATAAATAGTCAATCCTAGTGAAAACATTATGCAGGTGGGAGTAAAAGGAAAATTCTCGATCGGTCGGGTGATGAAGTCGCCAAATGTCATGTAGGTAGAGGGATTCCATCGTGGGCGCTAGGATTGTCGGGGTGGTGGGGGCTGGAGGTGGTTTGGGGTGCGTGGACGAGGACCTATCATCAAATGGGTTAATTTTGGAGTTAAAGTCAGCGCCAATCACATGTGGAAGGTGTGGATGGCGGAGTAGCCATCCGGTCAATGTGCTGAAGAATTGCTTCGGAGGGCTGTTGGGGGTGTAGACGTTGGAGATTATGAGCCCTTTCGTCCCTATATGTACGTGAATGGAAAGTAGTCGGCCCTGGGGATCTGTGTCAGTAGATAGGATCTTACAGGGAAGGTTCTTATGTATAAGGATAAGTACTCCTGCTTTACGGCCAGTAGAGTCGGATCCCACCACCGTGCCCACCCAAAGTTTCCTCATCCGATGGAAGTCGGATGAAGAAAGGTGGGTTTCCTGCAGAAGAACAATGTCGGCTTAAAGCCTTTTGAGGTGGCGAAGCACCTTCATTCTTTTGGTGGGGAACGGAGCCCCTTCAAATTTCAGGAGATGATTTTCATATTGGTGGGATTGCGTTAGGCATTTGTGCTGGTTTTACTGGTGACAATTGGATGCGGGAACATGAATGAGGCAAATTTAGACGTGCTATACTAAAGAAGGCCAGGGGTGCCAGCTTTGATGGGACAGCAGAGGGTGTTACATCAAAAGTAGACAATGTGGGGAGAAGAGGATGGTAAAGAGTGGGAGGGAGGGGGGAAGAGTATAGATACCATAGAAAAATAATAACGAACCATATAAAAACATTAACGAACTTCGCTTTTTTCCGCATGGAAATCACTGTGAAGACCAGCCCCAGTACCAGGCCCCAGTACCAGGCCCCGTGACTGATGCAGATACGTCCGCCCTACCGGGGGGGATAAAGTATACCATCAGTCTAGGCAATAGTTCGGGGAGTGCAAGTAAGTCAACACAAGGAGGCCATAGGGGAATTACACAACTAAAGAAGTTGAAAAGACCAAGAAGTAAAACCATTGATAACATGAACACATTAAACGAGATGTGAACAGATACTAAGTTAGAACAACAAATAGCCCTTTTACCCATGTCGGATAATACCTGAGGGGTGTGGACTACCACAGGAGGGGGGTCCAAGATCAGTTCACCTTGCCCATGTAAGATCGATAATCGATAAGACGACCAGGCCTCAAGGGAAAAGAATAGCTCAAATACAATTGGGCGGTGAGCCCATCAGCATTTGACTAAGGCGTGTTCAATCGGGCCCGATTCCCTAAAGTGCTTAGGAGAGTCTTTCCGTGGGCTCCTTTGATCCAGAGCTCGGTTGACAGGAGCCGCTTTTGGATGTGGGGCTGAGATGGGGTCCCGAGTGTAGTGATTTCAGAAAGGACGTAGCTTCCGCCGGATCTTGGAAGGAGAGTTGGTCGCCATTTGGGGCTTTGATCCGAAGGACAACCGGGAATGCAAGGGTGAATTTTAGTTGTCGTTGATGAAGTTCCATGCAGATGTGTTGAAAAGCCTTTTGTTTCTTGGAGACGTCCACCAAATAGTCAGCAAATATTAAGATTTTCACCCCATCAATCTGAAGGGATCTGGACTGTCGGTATTGCTGTAGTATGGAGGCTTTGTCGGACTAGTTCAAGTATTTAGCAATTACGAGCAATTTCAAGATTGGAAATGTGGTGTTCGGCCTTATTCAGTCTGGAGGTATGCTCCCCTAACTGGGCTTGGATCTTTTGCATTCCTGAGCTCACCCCTTCTCCACTGATGCAGCAATCATTGGGGAGAGGAGAGCAGCAACAGCCTGAGACAGGAGTTCTGTGTGGTGGTCCTGTGCTAACGGAGGTATCATGGGCTGCTGCATAGATAGTGTTTGAGGAGGGCCAGGTATCTGTTGTGGGGCCGGGGACTGCTGTTGGGCTGTCTGTGAGGATGAGCTGTCCCCTACCTCCATCTCAGGCGCTGTCTCCGCTGGAGGGGCCGTGCAGGCCGGAGCTGTGTAGGCCGAAGCCGTGGCCTCGATGTGCGGATGAGCCGACCACGCGGTGGTGGACGCGTACGATCGTGGCCCGGTTTTATCCACAAACCGGTCCATGGTACTCCCGGTGTCGTGGGGAAGGGTTGCCAGTGTTTTTAGGGCAGAAATGCCGGTTTTATAGACCGCTGTAAGGGCCGGTCTGTGGGAGCTGTGCGGAGGGACAGCTACTCCATGCGGCGCCGGAACCGGAAGTGCTCTGCAGCGGTGTTTTAAACTCAACTTTTTGGGAAAAGGGACACTTTCGTGAATAAAAAAATAAATAAAAAATAAACAGTAAAGTTAGCCCAATTTTTTTGTATAATGTGAAAGATGATGTCACGCCAAGTAAATAGATACCAAACATGTCACCCTTTATAATAGCACGCACTCGTGGAATGACGACAAATTATGGTACCTAAAAATCTCCATAGGCGGCGCTTTAAAACATTTTTTACGGTTACCAGGTTAGAGTTACAGAGGAGTTCTCGTGTTAGAATTATTGCTCTCACTCTGATGATCGCGGCAATACCTCACATGTGTGATTTGAACACCGTTTACATATGCGGGCGCGACTTCCGTATGCGTTTAAAAAAAAAAATGTTTCCTTATTTATTTTAAAATTAATAAATTGTTAAAAAAAATAAAAAAAATAAAAGAATTTGGTCACTTTTATTGCTGTCACAAGGAATGTAAACATCCCTTGTGACAGGTACTCTTTATGGAGGGATCGGGGGTCTAAAAGACCCCCAATCCCTCCTTTGCAGTTCAAAGTATTCAGTTCGCCGTTTTTGGCGATTCTGAATATTGTATATTTTTTTAAAACCGACGCCATTGGCAGCCGAGTAAACAGGAAGTGACGCCGCTTCCATGTTTACGATCAGGAGATTGGAATGGAGTCGCTTACGGCTTCAAGCCAGTCTCTCCCTAGCCGCCATAAGCGTCGGATTGTTGATCGGGGCTCCCGATGGAATGGGAGCCCCGGTAAGAGCAGCGGGAGCATCCCCTCCCGCTCCTCTGGTATAACACCCGAGCAGCTTTTAGCTGCATTGTTTGTTATAGCTGGAAAGCCAATCGCCCGCTCTAAAAAACCGGTACCGGGATGATGCCTGCAGCTGCGGGCATCATCCCGGTATAACCCCCGAAAGCCAAGTACGCACATCTGCGTACACTCGGCGGCAAGGGGTTAATGTTTTTACATTGCCACTTTGATTCCATAATCAGCCACTTTGTATGTATTCTATTGATTTTACTGCCGTTGTAAAGTGGCATACACAAGGACAAGAACAGGTCCCTTCCTTCTCCCCTGCATTCATTGACTATTATGTCCTGCATCAGTTTCGCTCATTTGATGTTTTTTTTTCTGGTGTTTTCTTCAAATTCCACTAAATAACTACTTTGAGCAATCATTTGTGTTAAAAAAAAAATCCACTGCTCTGGTTTTCACTGCCCTATAAAATGTACCTGCCAAACCCTGGTAATGAATCAGAAAACTAGCAAGAAACAATTTATGAAGCTGCCCTACCTACAAAGTTATTTATAAATAATTTCATATAAATACTGTTCGAAAATAAGGTTATTATAGCACAAAGATGATTGGAAAATGTGATCTTTAAAGTATCAATAAAAGGGTCCTTTTTTCCCACCCTTTAGACCCCATTCACACCTGAGCGTTTTGTAGCTTGACGCCTGAAGCTACAAAACGCTGGAGGGGAAAAAATCCATTATTCTCAATGGAGATGGTTCACATCTCCACTCCAAGTCGCCTGAAGCCCTACGCCTGAAGCTCAAACAAGTTCCGGACCCTTTTTTGTCACGTGAATCGGGCTGATTTGGGCGTTTTTCTTCTTTTAACATTGGTGACCTTTTGCCCTGCACAAATTCGCGACAAAACGCGGTAAAAAACGCAGCGAATCGCGGTAAAAAACGCCGCAAAAAACGCTTGAAAAGCTACGCTCAGGTGTGAATGCAGCCTTAAAGTAACATACATATTACACTTACCTGCTCTGTTCAGTGGTTTTGCACGGAGCAGCCAAGATCCTCTTCTTCTGAGGTCCCCCACTGGTGCTCCTGACTCCTCTTCTTCAGGGAGTGCCCCCCAAAGGAAGGCCCTTCCTATGGGGGAACTTGTGTGTGCTCCCTCCCAAGCTCCCTTGTCTGTAACCATTGACCTAGACAGGGTGGCACGGTCCCAACCCCACCACATAGAATTTGATTCCATCACTCTGTGCAGTGAGGTGGAACAGCTGCTCTCATACACATTACTGGATCCGGCTCAAGTATAAGGAAGGGCTAGGGGGGCAAGTGCAGCACAGAAGGTTTTTTCACCTTAATGCATTTGGGTAAAAACTTTAAGGCTTTACAAACATATTAACCACTTAAAGACCGGCTCACACCGATATACGTCAGCACAGTGGCATGGCTAGGCAAAGTAACGTACCTGTACGTCACTTTGAATTTCCCGCTGTGCGCTCACGCCTGCTGCAAGCTCCGTGACTGGCGGACTATCTCCGCCGGGTGCCCGCGATCGTGTCACGGGGCTGAAGAACGTGAAGATGCCAGTGTAAACACAGCATCTCCTCGTTCTGCCTAATGACAGGACGCTGATTGTCTACTCCCTCTTATCGGGATCAGCGATCAGTGTCGTATCACTGCTAGCCCATCCCCAGACAGTTAGAATCACTCCCTAGGACACTCTTAACTTAACCCCTTCCCTGCTCCCTAGTGGTTAACCCCATTCACTGCCAGTGACATTTTTACAGTAATTAATGCAATTTTATAGCATTGATCGCTGTAGTAATGCCTATGGTCCCAAAAATGTGTCAAAATTGTCAGTTGTGTTCGCCATAATGTCACAGTCAGGATAAAAATCGCTGATCGCCGCCATTACTAGTAAAAAAATAAATTAAAAAAAATTTTATTAATAAAAATGCAATAAAACTATTCCCTATTTTGTATTGTGATTTTTTTTACCAAAAATATGTAGAATAATACGTATCGGTCTAATCTGAGGAAAACTATTTTTTTTAAATATATTTTTGGAGGATATTTATTACAGCAAAAAGTTAAAAATATTGCTTTTTCCCCCCAAAATGCCGCTATTTTTGTTTATAGCGGAAAAAAAAAAAAAAAAAAAAAACAAGACGCAGAGGTGATCAAATAACACCAAAAGAAAGCTCTATTTGTGGGAAAAAAAGGACATCAATTTTATTTGGGTTGCCACGTCGCATGACCGCACAATTGTCAGTTAAAGCGAAGCAGTGCTGAATCGCAAAAAGTAGCCTGGTCATTTGGCAGCCAAATGGTCTGGGGCTGAAGTGGTTAAAAGTTGTAGTAAACCCACTTTTTCAAATTGTACCTACACGTAAGCCTATAAAAAGGCTCACCTGAAGTTACCGTGACTATCTCCTAAACTTGCACTGTTTAGGAGATATTCACACTGTATGCAGCCAGGGACGTCACTGGCGCATGCGTTCTGAAGGTCCGGCATATCGTGCTGGACCTTCAGAATGAAGTCATCGCACTCCCAGCCACTCATGCAGCCGGAATCTGCAAACCTGGAAGGAAGACCGGGTGAAGAAGGAAGCCCTGTCAGCAGTGACAGTACGCTCTTGGAGGGCTTTGTTTTAAAGGTAAGTCTTGCATAATGTGCTAGTATGCAATGCTTATTATGACCACCTTACAGGGGAAGTTTTATTTATTTTTTCTTAAACTGTGGCTTACTACCACTTTAAAGTGTTACTAAACCCACAACAGTAAAATCAGTCTGTATATATGCATGTTATAATCATTGTGGAATGAAGGCGTTAATCCTTTGCATTGTGTAAAAAGTCTGTTTTATCCTGTATGCATAGATTCTTCCCCTCCTGCACTGTCTATCTGGGAAGGCCAGCTAACACAGGCAGGGTAGCCAACCTGCACAGTTGTGTCTTTTATGCTGGAGAGGACAGTTTCTAGTTCCCAGAGCTAGCCAGGTCACATATATTGACATCACACATATGGGCGTG
The DNA here is from genome assembly GCF_037356315.1 of Lithobates pipiens. NCBI lineage: Eukaryota > Metazoa > Chordata > Amphibia > Anura > Ranidae > Lithobates > Lithobates pipiens. The sequence continues at coordinate 536,309,045 of NW_027507758.1, forward strand.
TATACAGGCAGTAGTGAAAATTTCCTCCTTCCTGAACTCTCAGCACTGGAGAAACTGTGCAGTCAAGAATGTTCACTCAGATTATGGCTGTTTTTACTTTAAATACCCCATATTGTGCAGACGAAAAAAAAGACTAAATAAACTAGACTAAAAACAGGATTTTTTTCTGTGATATGACTGGATAACTTAAGTAAGGCCTGTCCATGTATCAGTGTTATCCATAACTGCATCGCTGTGTGCTTATTGAATAACAGCCACTATCTACAAGTTAATAGCAGCTTTATAAGACAAGTATGGTATACCCTGATGCATACTCCTCACAAGGGACTTACGGTAATAGAGAGTGTCTCATTCTTGTGGTCAAATGAGATTTTCCCAGAGTAGCCTCGCTGGGAGAGTAAGGAGTCAAAGTAAAACTTGCATCGCAAACTGAGATACCTGTGCAAGACAGAATGAGGAAAAAAAATAAGTCTGTTATATTAGAAGACATTGGTTATTACATTATTGCAACATTTCTGTTTGTTCTTTTTCTCCTAGCGTATGCTACTGGGCAATTTATCCCCTCAACTCATTTGCAACCCAATCTTTTCAATGTGTGGAAAATTAGGTGACTGCCAACCAAAGGTTACCAAGCTATTTTAATAAATGCATGAAGACAATCAATCTACTACTAAGAAAATTGTGCAATCAGAGATTCAAGGTAACGGGTGAAAGAAAATCAGTGAGCCAATACACAGCATTCACTCCCTTCATCATGTGGCAACGATCCAACCCAGTGACTGGTTATTAGTCCTAAATTCTGTTACGGGCTCCGCCACAGCCAATATTTTGCGCACAGGGCCAAGGACGAGCAGACTTCTTCCATTTGGGGCATATGTCCCTGTATGCATACAGCTCTGTACGTGATTAGCACCAGAGGAGAACAGGTCGGGCAGCACGTGGCTAAGAGGTTAGCACTTCTGCCTGGTAGCACTAAGGCCGAGTTTGCATGTCCATGTGGGTTTCCTCCAGGTGGTCCAGTTTCCTCCCACACTCCAAAGACATGCTGGTAGGTTGACTGGCTCCTGTCCAAAGTGGCCCTAGTATGACGTTGAATGAATGGGAGTTAGAAAGTCTTAGATTGTAATCTCCTTGGGGGTAGGGACTGTTATGAATGTATAATATATATGTAAAGTGCTGTGTAAATTGTCAGCGGTAACAATAAATAAACAGGTCCTTCACCTAAGGAAACTACAGGAGTGGGGGGGGGGTCATACAAGGGGGGGTGTAGGGGTGGCCACGTTTTTTTAAAGGTGTCCTGTCGTCTGGCGGTAACCTGCATATAACCCAGGGGGAATACCAGTCCTGTACAAAAAAGATAAGCCAGTTTTCTTATTTTCCTGGATGAGAGAGATTAAGTCCTTGGGCGTTCAGAAGATCCAAGGTTAAGTAACAAGATTTGCAACTGTCCTAGCAGAGACCGTATCAGCTACATCAATTAAATGGACATTGGGCCATGACTAAATATAATGTCACTCTAAGATAGTTTTCACCACACACAATGGTATCATGAATACAGATGCTATCTTTTCACATTGCCCTTACAGTAAGGATATTCACTGCGTCCCTCACAGGATAACGCGGCAAGCATTAATACAGATCAATTAATTTAGGGGGTTAACCAGCACTGAATACAAAGCAGGCTAGTGGAAGCAGACAGGCAGATAATGCAGACATTTTATAAGGGTCATACAGCACAAATTAAATATGCAGACAAGGAATAGAGAAGAGCTGGGAACTGACATTTTATTTCTCCTTAGTGAGGACATGAAAAGCAATAACCTATGTGGCCCCCCAGTGGCACATGCAGAAATCACATCTTATAGAACTGCTTATGTGCAGCCTGAACTGGAACATTTCTTGGTTGGTGAACAGAGACAGGTGGAACAATTCTGCTCTTTATATCTTCCATAGGAAAGTAAACAATTCCTGTAACAAGTTCATTTAATGCTTTCCTGAACACGGCTTTCAGTCATATGCTGCCACAGGCAAATAGATGTCTGCCTATAAAAACAATTCTTTATTACCCAATCACAAACACTATGTGTAAACTGGGAAGTTGTATAGTAAATATAACAGAGAACCTTGTATGCTCTGGAATAAAAAAAACAAGGTGCGGGCAGCTAACCTAGGGAAACTGCTGTCCTAAGCCATGGCATATGCAACCCATCACAAAATAAAGGCCTGGTCTTCACATGCCATCTATATTTATTGAGGGGAAAAAAGCAGTAAGGAGTGTTGAGAACACTGAGATGAGAAGGTAGGTTGTGCTCTGTACCCCCCTTCACCATGACTGCACACAAGGATATAGCCTTATGGAGGGGTTCAGGTATCTATAGGCATTTTGCAGGTATCCATTTCCAGGCAGGAACTTAAAGAACTAGATATACACTTAACCACTTGACCTCCAGATGGTTTTACCCCCTTCATAACCAGACCATTTTCTGCTATTTAGCACTGTGTTACTTTAAAGCGGTGTTCCAGCTTAACCCCTTCGCGCTGAGCGTACGCAGATGTGCGTACTCGGCTTCCGGGGGGTATACCGGGATGATGCCCTCACCTGCAGGCATCATCCCGGTACCGTTTTTTTCAGCAGGCGATTGGCTATCCAGCCATAACAACCGATGCGGCTAAAAGCCGCTCGGCTGTTATGCCGGAGGAGCGGGAGGGGACGCTGTTACCGGTGCTCCCGCTCGATCGGGAGCACCGATTCCTGGTGCGATGCCTCCGGCCGCTGGGGAGGAACTGGAACGAAGCCGTAATCGGCTTCGTTCCAGTCTCCTCATAGTAAACACGGAAGCGACGTCATGATGTCACTTCCCGTTTACTAGGCTGCCAATGGCGCCGGTTTAAAAAAAATATCCAGTATTCAGAATCGCCGTTTTCGGCGATCTGAATACATTGAAGTGTAAAGGAGGGGTGGGGGGGGTCTTTTAGACCCCCGATCCCTCCATAAAGAGTACCTGTCACCGCCTATTACTGTCACAAGGGATGCTTACATTCCTTGTGACAGCAATAAAAGTGATCAATTTTTTTTTTTTTAAACAATTTAGTCATTTTAAAATAAATAAAAAATTTTTTTTAAAGTGCCCGCCGTCCCCGCGAGCTCGTGAAGCAAAGAAAACGCATACGGAAGTCGTGCCCGCGCATGTAAACGGTGTTCAAATCACACATGTAGGTATCGCCACGATCGTCAGAGCGAGAGCAATAATTCTAGCACTAGACCTCCTCTGTAACGCTAACCTGGTAACCGTAAAAAATGTTTAAAGCGTCGCCTATTGAGATTTTTAGGTACCGTACTTTGTTGTCAATCCACAAGTGCGTGCAATTATAAAGTGTGACATGTTTGGTATCTATTTACTCGGCGTAACATTATCTTTCACCTTATTTTAAAAGAAAAATGGGATAATTTTACTGTTTTGTTCTTTTTTAATTCATGAAAGTGTCCCTTTTCCCAAAAAGTTGCATTTAAAAACACCGCTGTGCAAATACCGTGTGACATAAAATATTGCAACAATCGCCGTTTTATTCTCTAGAGTCTCTGTTAAAAAAATATATATATATAATGTTTGGGGGTTCCAAGTAATTTTCTAGCAAAAAATATGGATTTTAACTTGTAAACACCAAATGCCAAAAATAGGCTTCGTCATGAAAGGGTTAAAAGTCAGCAGCTACAAACACTGTAGCTGCTGACTTTTAATAAGCACACTTACCTGTCTAGGGTGCCAGTGATGTCAGCCGCCTGAGGAAAATAAGTCCATCGGATCGGTTCTGGCACCGCAATTCGAGCTAAGGGAAACAGGCAGTGGAGTCTTGCGGCTTCACTGCCCATTTCCTACTGCGCATGCACGAGTCGCACGGCACTTTGTAAATGGCCGGTTGTGTTCTGGGACACACACAAGTCCCAGAAGACAGCACGCCCCATTCCCCAGAAGACAACACGAGGAGAAGAAGAATGAAGACTACAGCGGTGTAGGAACTGGCAGATTAGGACGATCTGCCTAGCAACAGATATTTCTGGTAAGTAAAAAAAATGTCATCCCCCCCCCCCCCCCCCCACACATTTTTTAGGAGCTTTTTTATGTAATTTTTTTTTTTTTTTTTAGGGTGGACCTCCGCTTTAACTGGTAATTGCACAGTCATGCAACACTGAAATGTATCTCAGTTTTACTATGCTTTCAGCATGCTTATAAGTGGCTATCCATGTACAATGCCTTTGTACGTTCAGATATTGTGCCTTCTTTTTCATATGTTTGACTGATAGTGTATGTTTAGCTGTTGTTGACAGCAATTTAAAGATGCTGGATTGTATCCGTTCACTTACAATTCAATAAAGTTCCTGTTTGATAAAAAAAAAAAAAAAAAATGTATATCATTATTTTCACACAAGTAGAGCTTTCCTTTGGTGGCATTTCAAACAATAATGAAATAGCAACACAAGATCCTCATTAGAATGATAAAGTCGTTTATTCTATAAAAACAAATAGTACACGTTAAAATCTTGGTGATCAGCATGGATGGAAGATGAAAACACCACAGGGTTGTCCGCAGTGTGATGGATGAAGAAACTGCAAGGCTGTCAGCAAATGAGCCTGTCCTATGCCTCTAGCCGACAGTGAGATTAAAAAAGTTTTTTTCAAAAGGAGTGAAACTCTGAAACCAGTTACCGCCCCCAGCACTGCCCCCGTCCCCCTTCTCACAGACACAAAGATGTTGTCACAAGGTACATTGCTCCGACTGTGCCGAAAATTTGGCCGAATTTTCTGACAGCTGTCATCTTATTTCTCTGATGCCGGCTAGAGGGATAGCACAGGCTGATACATTGACAGACTTGCTGTCATCCATCACACTGCGGACAACCCTGTGGTGTTTTCATCTTCCATCCGTGCTGATCACCAGGATTTTAACATGCAAGTGAACTATTTGTATTTAGATCATTCTATAATGAGGATGTCACTCTGCCATTTATTTATTGTTTAAGCTCCCTGGATCTTTCCCAGATCTTCACCTGTCAAGCTGCAGGATCCTTGTGTATTGGAACGAACGAATCTTTGTCCTCACCATGCTGACACCATAGACTGCCGTTTGCTGGGCTGGACCTTGTAGTGTGCTTTACTGGTGTGTGTTTTTTATATACTTAATCTTTTGGTGGTATTTGATCACCAGTGTTTTTTTATTTTTTGCGATTCAAATGAAAAAAAAAAATGTTAAAAAAAATTCTACTTTCTGGTATAAAGCATATCCAAATAAAAGCAAAATTCTTACATTTCTTTGTTAAAAAAAAAAAAAAAAAAAAATCCCAAGAAATGTATATTATATGGTTAGTATGAAAGTTATAGCCTCTACAATGGCAATATGTGGCTCCTGCGCTATTAGGGAAATTTCAAAGATGAGTCACGTCTCAAGAGTGCTGCATACACCGCATGAGTCAAACAAATCTCATTGATAAATGGACGGAGTAAATGAAGTGGTGTTGTGCTCTCAGCGTGAGAAATACTCAAATAAATAATCGAATAAAGAAATATAAATAAGAATTCGTGTGATAAAAGTCCAAAACATAAAAGGAAAAAATAACCAGGTGATGGATATAATGAATATCACAGTGAAAAAAATAATAAAAAATTATATGTATATGAAAAAAAACATAATAAATATAAACACGTGGTGATTAGACAAATTAAGAAATTAAGATGATCAAACAAACTTCAAAGAATATCGGTATGTGTGTATCCCAATACACAGTGAATAGTGTCACTCAAGTGAAATTTCATACACAAAGTAGAAAAAAATCCTTCAAAATTAATATTAAGATTGCAAAAATCAATATCGGCACATATAAGTGTCAATAAAGTGTCCAGTGCATTCATCCACAATAGTGAAATTCCAGAGTCCTCCAATAAATAAAAACCATCAACACGCATAAGTGTCAGCAAAGTGTCCAGTGCATATCCCGGTGTCCACTGGTGTCCACCGACCAGTGTTAGATGTAATAGCTGATTTTGGTACAACAACATATTGAAGCCAAACGCCAGCTAATATTTTTTCGTTCAATAATTTTAATTAATTTGTGTAGAAAATACAGAGCTACTGAAAGAGAACAGACACTTGATTGGCACACAGGCCAGCTGTACAGAATGATCAACTTCCAAGTGTCTGGATAATTACAATAAAGTGAAAGGAGAGGGTTATGGAGTCTCCGAGCACTTGTAGTGATCCCATCATATGCTCATAGAAGGTGAACTGTTGTAGTAGAGGGAAGAAAGGAGAAACAACAACAAAAGAGGGTGAGGGAGGAGTGGAGGTATGGGGAAGAGCATTGCAGAGGTTCTTAGGACCACAGCTCAATGATGTGTAGATGAGTCTACGTGTATATGAGCGTGTGGGAAGGTTTTGGCAGCTGAGGGTGTAGCAGATGTTGGTAGCAGCTCATGAGTTTTTTTCCTGGATTGTGTTTTATACTTCCCCGATATATGCTTAAAAGTTTCAACAATTAGAAAAAAAAAAAAATACAGATGGAAAAGCAAAATAAGATGCTGGACTTTAGAAGGTAGGCCTACCTCAGGAATTGCTGGTACATCTTATATCGCTGCGTCATTATGTCTTCCAACAGTTTTACAAACTTTTTAAGATTTTTAACTTTGCTATCCATTTCCTGATATTTCTCTTTTGAGGTATGGTAGTCTCTGAAATAAAGAAAAAAACACAACTTCGATAATGATGAATATGAAAAGAGAACTTCAGGTAAAACAAGTAAAAATGTTCTGTCTCTTCAGCAGGCCTAAGATGTATAGATTAAATGCACTTACATTTTTCTGTAACTGTAAAAATAGGATTTTTTGTACTTACCGTAAAATCCTTTTCTCTGTAATTCACCGACCGACACAGCACCTCTCTTAGCCATTGGGTTGTATATCTTACCTCTAGGAGAATACTAGGCAAAGTTGTAAAACAACATTTAGAAATTTCAGTTCCACCCATGGGGGCGGTCCCTTAGGTATCAACCCTCCTGCCTGCTAGCAGAACTCAGTACGTCAACAAGCAGTATAACGTAAAGAAAAAAGGAGGGGCGGGTGCTGTGTCGGTCGGTGAATTACAGAGAAAAGGATTTTACGGTGAGTACAAAAAATCCTATTTTCTCTTATATTCACCAACAGACACAGCTCCTCTCTTAGCCATTGGGACGTCCCCAAGCAGTGCCAAAACGAGGGGTGGGAAAAACAGCATAAACACTTCATCCACCGTGGCAAGTGGGAACAAGTGTAACTTTACCAACAAAAAAAGAACAGTGCGTGGAGAAATCCACCACAAAATCAGGGTACCCTCAACAGGAGTGACTACCCACAATCGCACAAAAAACTGCGGAATGTAATGCAACAGTGCATTAACTTAAATGTACTGTATTTTTAATCGAAAAAAAAAACAGGAAAAAAAAAGGTAAAATATTGCATATTCAATTGCAACTATACAGCCGCCTGCAAACTTTGCTGCCAAAAACAGGCATCAGCCGATGCACTGACGTTTACCTTGTAGAACTTGGTAAATGTGTAGACAGACAACCAGGTCGCCACCCTACACACCTGAGTGATAGACGCTTGGTGTCGGAAAGCCCAAGACATTCCGATTGCCCTTGTGGAGTGGGCCGTAACTGGAAAGAGGGGCACCTGCCCCTTTAAGGTGTAGGCTTGTACTACAATCTGCCTGATCCCCCTGGAAATGGTGGCCGATGAGACCGCCATTACTTTTTTGGAACCAGCTACCGAAACAAACAGCGACTCTGACTTCCGAAAGGGAGCAGTGGTATACAAATACACATTTAGAGCCCGAACCACGCCCAAAGCATGAAGGGCCACCTCCTTAGGGTGTTTTTGTCCTAGGATAGAGATATGGTAACACCATGTCCTCATTAATGTGAAAAGCCATGACCACCTTCGGTAGAAAGGACGGTTGCGAACGCAACACCGCCCTATCCTTATGGATAACCCGATAAGGCGACTTGCAAGACAAGGTCGCCAGTTCCGAGACCCACCTGGCCGATGTGATGGCCACTAGAAAGACCACTTTCTGAAAAAGCGACAACAGGGGAACACTCTGATATTTTTAAGCGGTGGATTTTGAAGCGCCGATAACACCAGGTTCAAATCCCATGGGGGTAACAGTGGACGCACCAGAGGGACTACATGACAGACCCCCTGACCAAAGATACTCACTATGAGCGAGACGCCAGGGGTCGCTGAAAAAGACAGTGAAAGCTGAAACTTGCCCTCTAATAGTGCTTAACGCCAATTCTTGGTCTACTCGTTGCTGAAGAAACAGCAGGATCCTGGAAATGGAAAAAGAGCGCGGATGCCAACCCTTCTCACATATGGAGATGCAGGCCGTCCAGGTACGATGATATATCTTCCTAGAAGAAGATTTCCATGCTCTCAACATAGTTGGGATCACCGAGTCCACCAGACCCCGATTCCTCAACAGCTGGCTCTTAATAGCCATGCCGTTAAAGCCTGCGATGGTAAAGCAGGATGGAGAATCGGACCCTGAGACAAAAGGCCCTCTCGTAATGGCAGTCGCCAGGGAGCGTCTGCCACCAGATGCACCAGGTCTGCGTACCATGGGCGCTAAGGCCAATCTGGGACCACCAGTATTGCTGGGATCCCCTCGGCTTCCACTCCGCGAATCAGACATGGTAACAGCTTCAGTGGAAGGAAGGCATAGATCAGCTGGTGCTGATCCCATGGAGCCACCAGTGCGTCTGACGCATCCGTCTATGGATCCCTTGTCCTGGACCCGAATCTTGGCCCCCTCTGATTAAGACGGGAGGCCAGAAGATCCACGTCTGGTGTCCCCCACCTCAGGCACAGTAACCTGAATACCTCCGGATGCAACCATTCTCCTGGGTCCAGCATCTGGTGACTCAGATAGTCCGCCAGTTCTCCACTCCGGGAATGTAAATGGCTGACAAAACCGGCACACGTCGCTCTACCCACGAAGTATGTGAACGACCTCCCGTGCCGCAGCTGAGCTTCTTGTCCCCCCTTGGTGATTGACTTATGCCACTGCAGTGGCGTTGTCTGACTGGACCCTGAACGGACGTGCTTGCAGTCTCATTGACCATGTGGAGAGGCAAGGCCTGATCGCTCTCAGTTCGAGCAGATTGATCGGCAACTCTGATTCTTTCGTCGACCAGAGGCCCTGAGCCGACTTAACCCCCATTATTCCACCCCAGCCGAAAGGGCTGGTGTCTGTTGTGATCACTGTCCACTTTAGAGGTAGGAACGACTTTCCGGCCTGAATCACCGGGGACCTCAGCCACCAGATCAGTGATTCTCTGACTGATTGGCTCACCTGAATCTGACGATCCAGGGACAATTTGTCCCATTTAGACAAGATGTCCTACTGCAGGACTCTGGTGTAGAACTGGGCAAACGGTACAGCCTCAAAAGGAGGCCACCATGAGCCCCAGGACTCGCATGCAAAACCGAAGCGACGACCACCTGTGGTACATCAGCAGTCTTACTGCAGATCTGAAAGTCTGCAGCTTGTCTGAAGGGAGAAAACTCTCGCTTCCATGGAGTCTAGCAGCAAGCCTAGGTACTCCAAACGCGGAGTCGGTACAATCACCGAGTTCTTTAGGTTCAACAGCCACTCAAATTCTTGCAGAGTCTGCATAGTGATCGCTACATCCTCCTCTAACTGTGAGGTGGAAGATGCTCTCAGGAGGAGATCGTCTAGATATCCCACAATCGCGATCCCACGTTGCCGTAGCAACGTCAAAACCGTAGCCAAAACCTTGGTAAAGACTCGGGGGCTGATATCAGACCAAAGGGAGAACCACAAACTGGTAGTGGGCTTCCCCGGCTGCAAATCGCAGAAACTTCTGCTGCCAAAGACATATGGGTATGTGCAGGTACGCATCCTGGATGTCTAAAGCCGCGTACACACGGGCGGACTGTCTGTCCAACTTAGTCCGCCGAAACACATTTCAGCGGACAGTCCGCTCGTGTGTGGGCTTCAGCGGACTTTTTCAGTGTGCAGTCTGGCGGACTAAGTATTTCGGAATTTCCGTAATATTGTCCGTCCAACTTTGGTTTCAGCGGACAGTCCGCTCGTGAGTAGGCTAGTTGGACGCACTAAGTATGGCGCATGCTCAGAAAGGATTTACACGGCGGAAGGTTGCATTGCTGTGTATTGGACGTCCTATTTCTAGTCCCGTCGCAAGTGCTGTACACGTCATCACGCAAGCTTTCAACGGACTGTTTGTTCATCGTGTGTGGTCAAGTCCGTTCATTCGAAAGTAGGACGGACTGTCCGTCGGATTGTCTGACGGACTTAGTTGGCCAGACAGTCCGCCCGTGTGTACGCGGCTTTAGGGCGCCAGGGAGTACCCTTGATGGAGTGCAGCAACTGCTGGGCGACTGATTCCATTCTGAACCTCTATACCTTAACGAAGTGATAGAGGGCTTTTGGGTCCAAAATTGGACGTACCCCTTCCTTCTTGGAAACTACAAAACATATATTTTAGTAGAATCCTTGGAAACGTTCCGATTCCGGAACTGGTACAACCACCCTGCTACTCAGCAGGTCCCTTACTGCCCCCAAGAGGGCCTCCCGGCGAGCCGGGGATACGGGTATGCTGGAAGGGAAGAATCTGTTTGACGATCAAGAGAGCAACTCTATCTTGTAGCCTGAAATCAGGTCCATTGGTCAAAAACCCGAGGGGACCACCGAGCTGCAAGCGCCCGAAGGAGACCCCCCACCCAAGACATGGGTGACTACAAACCTTCATGCGGTAGCCTTATACTCGCAGGCTTGCGGTTCCAGGGGCGCTTTTGTCCGTCCGTGGTCATCCTGTCGAGCTGGGGACGTTATACCGAAGCTCAAGGCGGACGGAAAATCGGTTAGTGAACGGAAACAAGAGGGCCCTTGCCTACAGCGTGGCTCCTTAGCCTTCCTGGCCTGTGGGAGTAATACACTGTTACCACCGGTGGCATGCTTATTAATGCCATCCAAAGAGGCTCCCAAGAGCCGTTCGCCAAGGAAGGGAAAATCCGTCAGGGCATTTTTTAGATGCCTGGTCAACAGACCAGCATTTCAGCCAATCAGGTGCCTCAGCACCAGAGCTGACACTGAAGCCCTAGAACCAGAGGGAGGTATCCAGGGCCGTGTCAGAAACGTACTATAAGGCCTTGCACTAGTTGGTCTGACAGTTTCACGCAGACAGGAAAAGCCTGACGCACTCCCAATTTGCGGTGCAAAAGTTTTGCTCACTCAGACCGTGTCTGCGACACAAGTGCAGATGCCAGTACTGGTCGCACAGCGGACCCCACAACCGTAAATAAGGAACGAGCCACTGCCTCGACCTTCCTGTCTGAGGGATACTTATATGCAGGAGTTCCCACTACCGGGATCCTGGAGGGTCCACGACCGGAGGAGCCGAGCACTTTGTGGGAAGGCATTCCTCAAATGGTTAATGCACCGCCCTGTGTCTGGGGATCAAAAAGGTCCATTGCGTGCGACCCCATTCCCTGTAGGTGAATTTGTCAAATAAGTCAGATACGGGAACACCATAGGTGAACATGCTGGCTTGCAGGACCCAAAGGGGACCGGTACCTCAGCAGGGGGACCTGCTGGCTCCTGAATCTTCAAGGGTATCACGCACAGCTGTGATAAGTGCTCCAACAAGCGTTTTTTTGCGCCCGGACGGGGACTCATCCTTACTGTCCGAACGATCCTGGTCAGCGTCATCTGATATGACAGAGCAGGGATCACCAGCCTCATCGGGGCCAGAGATCTCCTCAGAGGACGGGGGGGGTGTGGAGAGAACAGGGGCCACCTTATTGCACCCATCTTCCCACGCACCACATCCATCTAGCAATGAACGAGTTGAGGACCGCCATCAGGGTGTCCATGGGCACTGCGCAGTCTGTAGGTGACCCGGTTGTCATTGCCTGGACTTTGGGGGAAGAAACACTAGTTTCTGAGCCATGCTGACCCTATCCTGTCTGCCACCCGAAGAGGACTTAGGACAGTGACAGTCCCACCCTCCCTGCTGCCGCTGACTCACCACCCTGGGGAGTTCTGCGCTGTCCAGAAGTGCTGCCTGTAGTCCCTGAGTGCGCCCAGGTGCAGAGGAAACCAAAAACTGAGTTGGTGATAACCGCTGGAACGATCGCTAAAATGATCAGAAAAAATGCTCAGGCTTCCATAAATTGGCCACTCAGCGTCCAGTACACAGACGGGAAACACAGGGAAAAAAGGCTGTGAGAGCACATGAGCCATGCTGCTGTCAGGGAACACTAAAATATGTTCAGGCTTCCAGAAAATGGCCGCCAGTGCCTTGAATAGGAATCACATAGAAAATTGCAGCTGAAGCCCAGACAGTCAGCCTGCTCTGCCCACACCTAAAATGGCCGCCAAACATCACCATGAGGTAGATGTTAAAAAACAAACCTGCAAAGCCACAGTGCTGCACCATTCCCAGCAGACCCTCACAGGCACCTTCCAGGGGCATACCATACAGGTCCCAGGACCACCGCCATTCAGCCAGGTGAGAGCCCACAGAGAGCCCCTATATAGGCACACACACACACCGCTCAGCAGCCACATGCAGCATCCCCCCCCAAAGGGGGGAGGGAGTGAAGATAGGGACAGGGGAGAGAAGATAGGGAGGTGAGGGGGCCCCTGAATCGACCTCCCAGGGAATGCCCAGCTTCTTAGCCCCATCAGAACAGGGAGAGCTGTACTTACCAGTCCTGAAAAGCTGGGAGACATTTACATTGTAGATCTACATCTGATCAGTGCAGGGTAGCTACTGGCCTCGGCATACTGTGACGTAGACATCAGTAGCCCGGTCATATGTATGCCCCAGGGCATAAAAGCTCACCGACCACCTCTGGAGCTGAGGTATGTAGTGGCCTGCCGAGCCGTAGCTGCGACCTGCACACGCTCGATGGCCGGACTGGGGAGACTACAAGGAGAAGTGAACCAGCTTGTCACCCAGCCGGCTGTTGATAGAAGATCACAGGATCATTAATCTTGCGCAAAAAGCCAAGCTTCTGCCTAAAAAAAAAAAAAAAAAAAACAACACGGACCGATGGGCCCGCAGGGTTCCTAGGTCTTTCTCCTTCACTAGGCAAAATAAAACTGAGTTCTGCTAGCAGGCAGGATGGTTGGTAACCTAAGGGACCGCCCCCATGGGCAGTCCTGAGAGTTCTGAGTGTTGTATTAAAACTTTGCCTAGTATTCTCCAAGAGGTACGGTATACAACCCAATGGCTAAGAGAGGAGCTGTGTCGGTCAGTGAATATAAGAGATTGGTATTTTTCCCACTGCTTAATAATAAGCAAATTAGGAAGTATTGTCTGTCACACGGTTGTTGTGTGTGTGCATAAAAACTTTCAATAAGTTTGATGATGAAGTGTTGATACAAGTGGAAGTATAGGCTAAGGTTTGTTAAAAACGTTATCTACTCTCTCTTCCCATCTATACTCAATGGCCTTTATAAAAGAGATCAGTGTAAATACCTTTACTTTAATTCCCTCTTATGTGGTCATGTGATTGAAAAGCTCTGGCAGCCCTGTGTCAGGAACATTTGACAACAGCTCTGAAGTCCCAGAGACCCAGAGACGTGGTGTCACCAGCCAGCCTCCGTTGCCCAATGCCCAAGCCCCCGACCCGCAAGAGGGCTCACACCACCACCAATCTGGATTACACCAGGCGTGCTAAACCTGTGGCCCTCCAGCTGTTGCAGATCTGCAAATCCCCCCCGAGTTCCGCAACAGCTGGAGGGCCACAGATTGACCCCCCCATGGATTATACTATGTGATACATGTAAACCAACTTATTTTCCCTGCAAAGACAGGAGAAGAAGGAATAGTTGCTGCTTGCATTTGAACATTTGCTCCAGAACATGACACGTTTACCATAGCAAGAAGATTTTCCCATTTAAAAATCAGTTGGAGACAAGTAGAGAACATCAGTAGTAGTGGCTTCATAGATTTACAGAAACAGCTGGGAACAATGAGGAGAATAGTGCAACGGATTTCTAGCATGATCAACAAGTGAAACTTGGCTCCAAACTAAAAACTGCAGGACAGGCAGGATTTTTAATGCAGAAGAGACATGCTTTGTCTCTTCTACATTACAGCTGCTTACCTGCCTGTCTGCCCAGTACAGTTCACTGCACAAATTCAGAAATGCCGAATCTGACGGAACTGACAGAATGCACTCCCACACATGTGCGGGAGTGACGTCATCTCAGCCCAGCCATTGACAGCAGCTGGCAACAAAAGACCTTGAAGCCAGCCACCTGAACATGTTAGCGACTGATGGGTTCTGGATATGGCGCATTGCTGGATTCAAGCTAAGTATAGTTCCACTTTAACAGACAAGACAGGAGAAATTTCGAAAAGCTCATTAAAGTGTTTGCAAACAGAAAAATACAATTTATTATATCTGTTGCTATGCATTTTTTCAGTGCTTTTTATAGAACTATGTTATTTGAACTATTTCTTGTTCTGGATTACCTGGCTGATCCTGCCACTTCCCCACCTCCAAGTTGAACTCTGACCACGCTAGCCGATACGTGCTAGTTTGGTCAGTCTGCATCCTTTGTCATGCTGTTCTGAGACAGGCAGGCAGTGCAAGGGCACAGCCTGCCTGTATCTTCTGTGATCAGTGTGTGGCCATGCCTCCCACCCATCCCTCCGCTCTTGATTGACAGCTGGTTCTGCAGCCAGTCTTAATATGAATGGTTATTGCAAGTTTGCTGGTGAAGGGGGAAGCGATGCTGTGTATGCGCTTACATGTCATCGCTTGCACTTAAATGACGTACATGCATCCCAATGTGGAAACGCCCAACCTCAGTTCCATGATCTGCCAAGCAAGTGATCATGTGACCTGCACTTTAAAAAGGTCAGAAAATTGTACAATAGCAATTTTTTAAACTACAAATATGAATTATTTATAATTACATATTTACTTATAATTAGATGATAACTTGCATTCACAACTACTTAAACAGTGTTTACATACACTTTAGCTATGTGGAGGCTGAACAGGATACAAGGTAAATTCAATTCCAGATTTAGTCAAGCATTTTCCCTGCCTATCAATACTAACAAAAACTGGAACCTCCGTGCTCTAAGGTTATAGCAGTTGTTTCAAAAAAGAAAGCGATCAAGACACAGAACAATGCAGAAAAATGTAAACGTTTACTATGTTCTCTCATTATCTTCAGCAACTCTACCTCCAGTCTGTGTCACAACTACAGACTATTTATCACACTTTGGTTATCTGCTGTCCATAGAAATGTTTTTATTTTTTAAAACCATTTACAATTAAGAACACATTTTTAATTCAGCTTCTTGTTAATGGGCAGATTGGCCTCTAAGCGTCAAATCCCAGTTTTGGGTGCCCAGGAGGCACAGGTGCAGCATCCAGCCCCGCTGCCAGCAGCCTGGCGAAATCTAATGCCACGTACACAAGGTCGGAATTTTGGCTAGCAAAAGACCGATGAGAGCTTTTCATCGGAAAATGGCTGAATTTCTGCCAGCAAAAGATTGAGAGCAGGTTCTCAATTTTTCAGACGGAAAAAGTTTCTATTGGAAATTCCGATCGTGTGTATGCAATTCTGATACGCAATAACTCACGCATGCTTAGATTTAACTACGAGACGGAAGATATTGGCTACTGGCTATTGAACTTCCTT
The DNA here is from genome assembly GCF_037356315.1 of Lithobates pipiens. Lineage (NCBI taxonomy): Eukaryota > Metazoa > Chordata > Amphibia > Anura > Ranidae > Lithobates > Lithobates pipiens. The sequence goes on from NW_027507758.1 coordinate 536,324,789, forward strand.
TTCCTACACCCGTCGTATGTGTTGTACGTCACCGCGTTCTTGACTGTCGGACTTTGGTGTGACCATGTGTATGCAAGACAGCTTGAGCGAAATCCCGTCGGGAAAACCATCAGAGCTTTTTCAGACCAAAATTACGATCGTGTGTACGTGGCATTAGATAGGCCAAAGCATACAATAGCTGGACTCTGTCGCACAGGTCCGTGAACACATACAGCTCTAAATGTAAATACTGCTTGGTACAGAGTCCAGCCACTGTGTATTTCACCCTGTCAGATTTTGAGCTGTTGAGAGCAGCACGTGGATAACATGGCTTGAGGCTGAAGGACCAAACTGCCCATATGTATGAGGCCTAAATAATAAATGCGTTGTGGTAAACAATCTACCCATGTGTAGTTTATGCACACAAGGGTACTGAATACAGGAAGCCTACTTCCGAGAGCTCCACTAACAGTTCTCCTGTGTATCTCGCGGTGGCTTTCTGACGGGTCATCTGGATCCAGCGCTCCGGCGATCCCAGCGGCTCAAGCTTCATGTGGACTCCCCTGTCAGCAGAGACTTTTCTCATTATGTCTCACTCACCGAGATGCTTGTGAGTGCACAATTTTGTGTTTTATTGTTGTCCTTTTGAATTAAACTTTACTGCACTATTGGCAGCTTGGTGCCTCTCTTGCTCCCCCCTCCCTCTCTCATTTAGACCTTTAGCTTACTTTATAATCTCTTCTCGATTTCCATGAAGTTCGCGTTCCGAGTTGATCTTTGCTCTCAGCTTGTTAATTTCTGCATCCAGACTTTTAGCACTTTGAGTGACTTCAATTCTCTCAGGATAAATCTGCTTTGCTTGAGATATTTTACCCTGGAAAATAATTAAATAATGTTAAATGGGATAAGTGAGGTGATCTAGAAAAAAAATTTGTGCAAGTAATTTGTATTAACTTTTTGTGTAATATAGAATACAGATACAGAGAAAAAGTAAAAAAAATAACAATGAAAAAAATTAAACAATTTTCCCAGGACAAAACTAATTCCGGTGCATTTTTCAAACAAACACATAAGACCATAGATAAGGTAAATGTTAAATGTAAATCACTGACAATAGTGGTTCCATGAAGAAACCAGGAAATTGAGCTGCTAATGCCATCAACATACATAACCTTCAGGTATACGAATGATTGGATGGCTGCACACTCAATACTTGCAGAATGATTTTATTGTAGAAAAAGTCCATAAAAACAATCACAACTGATTAAAAAAAAAAAAAGCAACAAAAAAGCACAGTTTTGCATTGAAAAAAAGTCCTTAAACCATTTCCAAATACCCAGCGGCTGAAAAAAGCATAGTTGTAAATGTGTCCCATAGGAAACCATGTTAAATGAACTGTAGTGCGTTTCTGCAAAAAACATAAAAAAATGCATAGGTGTGAACCAGGCCTAAGACTGTTAGTAGCAGGAGCATGTTTTTTTGTATCACCTGTCACAATGGGGTTAAAAAAAAAAAAAGTGCTTTTACCTTTATAGTACAAAAAGAGCAGATAAGCACTACTATACAGGGTTCATGTATACTGTGAAACAGTGAAAGTAATAACATATATTACTTATATCACATATATATATATATATATATATATATATATATATATATAAAAATAAAATAATAAATACACCCAGAAGTAGGCTATATGGGCACTTTAGGAGTCAGACATGAAGCAATATGAAGGTCGGAAGGGAGATTTAAATCTTTTATATCGTTGACGTAGTACTAAAAGCTGAGACTTTTCTTCATGGATATGATCATTTTAAATATAATGCACAATAGGGATATGATCATTTTAAATATAATGCACAATACTGGTAGAAGTTTACTTTAAATGTAATTGTAATGCCTTCTATTACCTACAGTCTATCAGCCTCCACCTTCTCTGGGTTCAAATGCTGATCTTCCCTGCACAGTGTCTTTAAAGTGTTTTTTTTGTTTTTGTTTTTTAAACAACAAACATGTTTATACTTAGAAATTTTATTTATTTATTTATTTTTTGGTCCAAATCGCTTGCTGACACCCTATGCATTCACACCTGAGCGTAGCGTGTTTGAGCGTTTTATCACGCGACAACGAGCGTTTTGTCACACTACAACGCGCGACAACGAGCGTTTTGTCACACTACAACGCGCGACAACTTTGGCGTTTTTTTTCAGCCAATAGGAAAAATATTTTTCATCTGCTTATTTTTTCTTGAGCAGATACAGCGTCAAAACGCCCGTAGAAACGCTCGCTGTCGCGCTAAACGCTCGAATCGAGCGTTTCCATTAGTTTATATGGGAATGAAAACGCCCAAATCAGCCCAATTCGCGCGACAAAAAAGGGTCCGGAACTTGTTTGAGCTTCAGGCGTAGGGCTTCAGGCAACATGGAGTGGAGATGTGAACCATCTCCATTGAGAATAATGGATTTTTTCCCCTCCAGCGTTTTGTAGCTTCAGGCGTAGGGCTACAAAACGTTCAGGTGTGAACGGGCTGCACAGGGGGCGATGCGAGGCGACACCGACTTGCCTCGCCGCGACCTCAGCGGCGACTTGCAAATGACTTCTGTATAGAAGTCAATGCAAGTCCCCCCGAGGTCGCCCAAAAGTAGTACAGGAACCTTTTTTCTGAGTCGGAGCGACTCGAGTCGCTCCTCTCAGAACGGTTCCATTGTACAGAACGGGGGCGACTTGTAGAAGAAGTAGGCACCTCATCCCCTATTGTATATATACATTTTAAGGAAAGGAAAAAGAAAGGAGGGGATTTTTACAACGGTGCTGATTATACTGCAAGATAAGCAAGAAATGCTAAAAATTCATAGTAGTTTATTAATATATATTAAAAAATATCATGACATCTCATATAATGCACAAAAATATAAAGAATGGTATGCACATTGCTAGTAGTCAAGAGGAATCCCAGATGACAGGCTGACAGCACTTATTCCCAACATGTTTCGCAATGAGCTTCCTCAGGGGAAATGTGCGACTATTAATAAATTAAATAAAGAATTAGTTGATATACAGTAAATCATACATATTACCAAAGAATAAGAATAAATAGCATACAAATGAGGAACCCAGCGCGTGAAATCTAAAAGTAGCGCTTACCGCCTATCGCCGAGCAGGTCGCATGCCAGAGATCGATGGTGGCTTCTTGATTTTGACCTGTTGACTGACATTTTTTCCATCTTCATCGATCTCTGGCATGCGACCTGCTCGGCGATAGGCGGTAAGCGCTACTTTTTCTCAAGATTCCGACCTGATGCACTCTGAAAATATGTTTGCGTTCAGTTTAAAGGGGTCTATCATAATCATCAAGGAAAAATAACTTAAATTTGTAATTTTGTAATTTAAAGTTAATGACATCTGGAGAATTTGTAAGCTAAAAGTTATTATCTCTTACCTCCAAGTCACTTTCTTTGCCCCTCAAATCACGCTTGCTTTTCTCTATTCCCTGTAAATGTAGGCGGAGCTTTTCCTCGTAATGCTTCTTATGACGCTTGCAATTATCTACCTCCTGCTCCGCTTTATGAAGTTCTTCCTGAAAAAAAAAAAAACATATTTCCAGAATAAATCAACACTGGTCCTATCCAAAGAGCCAGGTAGCTAACACCCGTAAAACTTTACAGATTACAACAAATTTCCACAGCTGGAAGTGGAACAACATGATCAATGGCTCCAAAAAGTTGTCTGGTTCTTGAATTGAAATAAGCGCCATCTCCCAAATGCCACAATTGAAAGAAACCTACTAACCAGCAACTACTGGCTGCAAGGCTATTGTTCTGACTCGCTGGTTTCAATACAGACCAAGGGAAGTGTGAAGACCAGGAAAGTTGGACTAAGGCTTCCTGTTCACGGGACGTTTTTACAACCTCTCCTGACAGATAGTAATACACATTTAAAACGTTCGTTTTGCTGCGTCTAAATGCCACGTTTAGCAAAAAATAAAATAAAATGTTATATATATTAGGGGTGAGCATCTTCACTGGTCTCACGATTAGATTACGATTATCTGGTCAACGATTCGATTCCGCGATGCATCACGATTACTAACACGCTCCCACTTCCGCCTGGGCCCCCTAGGCGGCCCTTCCTCTCACACATCACGGGTACCACAAGATTGCCCGGCTGTGCTGGACAGCGCAGTGAGACATGCGCACCCAGCTATGAAGCTACAAGATGTCACACCTGGATGCCCACAGTAGTATTGCCAGCACCGTGGACAGACAGGGGAGAGAATGGAGGGTTCGGGTGGCCACATCGCTGGATTGTATGACAGGTGAGTGTCTTTATTAAAAGTCAGAAGATACACTTTTTTTGTAGCTGCTGACTTTTAATAAACAGAAAAAAAAATTACTAAGCGGCCCCTCTCTGCCGTAAGCGGTCACAGGTGGGTGTCACTGCCCACAGTAGATATGATGGCACCGAAGAGAGGAGGGGGAGAGGAGCGATGCTCTGTGCGGCCACATCGATGGGCCGTGGAGCAGGTAAATGTCTGATTATTAAAAGTTAGCAGCTACACTTTGTAGCTGCTGACTTTTAATAAACTAAAAAAGGGGTGGGACTTCAATTTACTACCTGCACTAATCTGGTGCAATACAGGGTACAGGAATTCACACACACCCGGCTGCTGGGAGGTCAGGAGGGATTAGAATCCAAATTGACAACTGACAAACAGCCCTGTGAAGTTCCCTGTACTGTCTCTGTGATGACATTTACCTGGCCCCCCTCGTTTGTACCTTCCAGCACACTAGGAGTTAACACAGTGGAATGTGCAAACGAGGGGGGGCCGGGCAAGGTCAGTTCTTCCATCCCTTGGGACTTTAAATGAAATTGTGGCCCGGTAAGGTCACACATTTCCATCCCTATACAAGTTAAAACTAGTAATGGCGGCGATCAGCGATTTTTATTGTGACTGCGACATTATGGCGGACACATCGGACATTTTTGGGACCACTGTCATTTATACAGCAATCAGTGCTATACAAATGCACGGATTCCTGTGTAAATGACACTGGCAGTGAAGGGGTTAACCACTAGGGGGCCGTGTATGGGTTCCCTGGGGAGTGTTTCTAACTGTGGGGGGTGTGGCTATGTGTGACACGGCATTGATCTCTGCTCCCGATCACAAGGAGCAAAGATCAGTTACACTGTCATTAGGCAGAACAGGGAGATGCTTGTTTACATTAGCATCTCCCCGTTCGACGACCTGCGGTGATCGAGTCCGTGGGACCAGCGAGCGCAAGTCTGTACATTACAAAGTACATGATGCGGCCCTGCATGTACTGTGCATTCTTCTTACTCAATATTTTTATTATATTACCAGTAAACATACAATGATATATCAAAGTCTTACATTTCTTGGCATGTCATTTTCCATATAAATGGGGGGCAATCATATTTACTCATTACAAATGCGGGTTTTTTTTTTTTTTTTTTTTTTTTTTTTTTAGTGCATTGCAGATAATATTATTTCATTGCCACTAAACAAGTCTTTGATTGAAAACAACGATTCTGCCAGCTCAATCGATCAATAGTAGCATCCTGTGTTATTTAGGCTACATAGGTTAAGGCTTTCAGTAGAAATCAGCACAAGAAGTCCACAAGGAAACCAAAACTTGCCAACGTGTTGATGTCCTCATCCTCCACAACTCCAGCCGGTTCCTCCAGGCAACCTGCACATCAGTATCTCCTGTAACTATGTGAAGTTTGTCAGGAGGAACCAGGGAGAGCTGCATGGGACCAAGAAGACAAAACTCCAAGAAGTGTAATTTTCCCTAACTTGAGGATATGATGTTTTAGGATTAAAGGAATATTTAGCAGAAAGAGCAGTGGGAAAGTATTTGCAATCTTCTTTAACAGGTATAACAAAGTGGAAGTTCTGTCAAAATCTAACTAAGGCTAAACCTACTCCCACCTTCATTCTAAGACTATTTTATCTACTCTGTGAAAGAAAAGATGCTTATACATACCTATTCTGAAGCTGGTCCAGTCACATGATCTCTCCAACAGCGGCTTCCATGTAGAGGAAAGATTGCCAACAGCTGAAAATGTCCGTGTGGTGACGTCACCCACAGGCCTACTATGGGGCATCCATTGTATGCTGCACCTCCTCTACACTGAAACGGATGCTACAACCTGATCATGTGATGGGACCTGAGCGGCTTCAGAAAAGATAAGCATTTCATCTTTTCTTTCACAGGGTAGATAAAATAGTCTTATAATGGGTGTGGGAGTAGGTTTAGCCTAATTTAGATTTTAACTGAGACTTCCAGCTTAACTGGTTCCCGACCATCCACTGCAGTTGTACTACGGCAGAATGACACAGGTGGGTGAACCAACATTACCTCACGTTGGCTGCAACAATCGGATTCATTTTAGAACCAATCAGTCTCCATGCCCAGGCCATTGATTTCTGGCCTAGACCTGCAGATCGGTTCTGACAAATGAAATGCTTTCCCTGCCTGTAAGTGTAAACACAGGCAGGGGAAGTGATGTCATCTCCCTCTCTGGAACTATTTTCCGTTCCAGAGAGAGGACATCCAAATATGAGTTGCACCAACACTACACTGACACAGTACACGTAGGCACGCATTTAGAGTTAAAAATGTCCAATTGAAGGTACACTAGTGAAGAGGCCTACACGTTTCTGAGCATGACAGATGAGAGTGAAGAGGAACTCACCCATTTGTCAGATTCAGGCGCAGAATACAAACCAGTAGACAGCAGCGGCACCCTGACAGATAGCTCTGACGATGGAGTAGTGGTCCCTACCAAGGTCAGGCATACCAGCCCACGTTCTTCTGCTGCTGAGGTGCAAGAACCGCAGGGCTCTCGTATGGAGCAGAGAGCTAGTACTAGTGCCGCTCATCCTTCTGGTGAACTGGCAAGAACCAGCGGCCTAGTACATCCTGGTCCTACATCCAGCACTGCAGTAACACTTGGTGATGTGGTAAGTTCCATAAGTGCAGTTCAAGCTGGCGAGGTGGCTAGCACAACTAGTGTCCTGCAGCCACCAAGACTACAAAGACAGGCCCGTTGAGCTCATAATGCCCTTCTGTTGCATTTGCCAATCCGAATTGGGAGTCCACCACTTCTACAGCACCCGTACTTCCCCCACTCACTGGCCAACCCGGAATTCAGGTGGAAAAGTTGATTTTACGTCACTTGCTTTTTATTCGCTGTTTTGCATGGAAGAGCTCTACAGATCTATTGTGGACCAAAGCAATTTGTATGCTGATCAATTCATCGCCGCTAATCCCCAGTTGACCCTTGCCAGATATTGGAGACCTATTACGGTCCCTGAATTTAAGACTTTCCTGTGCCTATCCCTCTTCATGGGCAGAACTAAAAAAAAAGTGAGTCATATTGGTCTACTGACCCATTTTACCATATGCCCTTGTTCTTTACCTCCATGACCAGGACACGATATGAGCAGATTGTTTTATTGAGTTAACCTTTTATCGTTACAATTGTTTGCTTTTCAGGTACACCATTCAGCTGCAGCACAGGTTTATTTATCTTGACAGCAACAGCGTTTGCTCACGCGACTCCAGCGCTGTAGGAGACGATTTCACCACCACAGTTTAAAAAAATAAATAAAAATGGTGCATGAATGCCCATCATTAGAAGTGGGTGGATAAAGGACGGTATTCTAATGGTGGGCATACCCACCGATCACTCTTTTTCATTCAGCCCACAGGCTGCATGAAAAAAAAGAACATTACAATATATGCCCAACAAGGACCAGCTATGTACTGGTATGTTGCTGGACTTTGAGTTCTTATAACAGAATGATGCCTGCAGGTTTAGGTATAATCTTGCTAGCAATCTTTTAAGCCAGTGGTTGGTTTTCATGTAAAAGCAATCCTAGCGGCTAATTAGCCTCTAGACTGCTTTTACAAGCACCCCTGTCCTCTCATCCTCACGTGCAAAGGCGAATCCAAGCATCGGTCTGGCGTCATATGTAAACAGCAATTGCCCCATGCATTTGAGGTATCACCGCAAAGGTCAGATCGGGGGCAGTAATTTTAGCAGTAGACCTTCTCTGTAAATCTAAAGTGGCAACCTGTAAAGGACTGTAGTTTGTTGCCACTGCACGTTTGTGCACAATTTTAAAGCATATGATATTTCATCAAACATTTGGCCAATATAGTGTGTTTTAGTGCATTAAAATTAAATGTTGTTTAAAAAAAAAAAAAAAAAAAAATTGCGTTTGAAAAATTGCTGCACAAATACTGTGTAATAAAAAAAAAAAATGTAAACACCCACCATATTAATCTGTAGGGCCTTTGATTAAAAAAAAATATATATATATATATATATATATATATATATATATATATATATATAACATTTGGGGTTCAAAGTAATTTTCTAACAAAAAAAAAATTTTTTTTCATGTAAACAAAAAAGGGTCAGAAAGGACTTTGTCTTCAAGTGGTTAGAAGCGTGGGTGATGTATGACATAAGCTTCTAATGTTGTGCATAAAATACCAGGAAAGGTCAAACCCCAAACCCCCCCCCCCCCGCCCAAATGACCCCTTTTTGGAAAGTAGACACCCCAAGCTATATGCAGATAGGCATGTCGAGTCCATGGAATATTTTATATGTTGTTAAAAGTTTCGGGAATATTACAAACTTTTGTTTTCACAAAGTTGTCACGAAATGATATCTTGCTCAAACATGCCATGGGCATATGTGGAATTACACCCCAAAATACATTCTGTTGCTTCTCCTGAGTACGGGGATATCACATGTGTGAGACATTTTGGGAGCCTAGCCATGTACAGGACCCAAAAACCAATCATTGCCTTCAGGCTTTCTAAGGGTTTAAAATGGTGATTTCCCTTCCTCACTATCTATCACAGTTTCGGAGGCCATGAAATGTCAAGATAGCACCCCCACAAATGACCCCATTTTGCACAGTAGACACTTCATGCTATTTGCTGAGAGGTATGTTGTGTCTATGGAATATTTTATATTTTGACACAAGTTTCAGGAAAATATATTTTTTATTTACACAAAGTTGTCACTAAATGATGTATTGTTCAAACATGGCATGTTATATGTGGAATTACACCCCAAAATACATTCTGCTGCTTCTCCTTAATATAAGTATACCACGTGTGAGACTTTTTGGGAGCCTAACCGCGTACAGGAGCCCAAAAACCAAGCACCGCCTTCAGGCTTTCTAAAGACATATAAGTGTGATTTTACTACTCACTACCTATCACAGTTACGGAGGCCCTGAAATTTTCAGATGGCACAAACCCCCCCAAATGACCCCATTTTGGAAAGTAGACAACCCAAGGTATTTGCCAAGAGGCATGGTGAATATTTTGCAGCTCCTACTTGTTTTTGAAAATTAATAAAGGAAAGAACATTTTTTTTTTTCAAAACTTTGTGACAAATACTCAACATGACTCTCTCAGCATGATTGGTTTTCGGGTCCTGTATGCGGTTAGACTGGCAAAAAGTCCCACACATGTGGTATCCCCGTACTCAGGAGAAGCAGCAGAAAGTATTTTGGAGTGTGATTTCACATATGCCCATGCAATGTTTGAGCAATATGTCATTTAGTGTCAACTTTGTTGAAAAAAACCCAAAACAAAAAAAAAAAAGAAAAAGGGTTGTAATTTTCCGGCAACTTGTGGCAAAATATAAAAATATTACATGGCCTCAACATGCCTCTCAGCAAATAACTTGGGGTGTCTACCCTGCCATTTTAGCACCTCAAGAAATGAGATAGGCAGTCAAACTAAAAGCTGTGTAAATTCCAGAAAATTTAACCCTAGTTTGTAGATGCTATAACTTTTGCACAGACCAATAAATATACACTTATTGACATTTTCTTTACCAAAGACATGTGGCTGAATACAATTTGATCTAAATGTATGACTAAAATTGAGCTTATTGGATGTTTTTTTATAACAAAAAGTAGAAAATATATTTTTTTTCAAAATTTTTGGTATTTTTCCATTTATATTGCAAAAAATAAAAATCGTAGAGGCAATTAAATACCATCAAAAGAAAACTCTATTGGTGGGGGGGGGGGGAGGACGTACAGCATTGCATGACCATGCAATTACCAGTTAAAACAGCGCAGTGCCAAACTGTAAAAAGTGCTCTGGTCATTGAGCAGTCAAATCTCCCGGGGCTGAAGTGGTTAATGCTGACATGTACCCTATAGATTCTTGTAAAACATGCATTTTTAAGATAGGTTCACTTTACTGTTCTGTCAAAAAAAAAAAAAAAAAACACATAGTATATACCTTTACTGGATCCGCCAACTCAGACACAGAACTGATTTTCTTTTTTATGTTTTCATACTGACACTCAGAGGTAACAAGCAGAGATTTTAGGTGTTCCATGCTCTTCTGCTGCTCCTCCATCTGAAACTTCACCAGCTCAATCTTTCTTTTGTCTTCCTGCAATTCAATTTCCTGTTACACACACGCACAAACAAAAAAGAAAGAAAAAAAATCACGTGTCAGATCCACCAAAACCAATTCATTGAGAATACATGCAATTATAGTTTGACAAGCATATCCATAGGCCAGCAATGAAATATTAACATTGAGACATGATAGGGAGATCTGTAGCACACAGTAAATATCGTAGTAATACCTGCACTAAGTTATACTTTGCTTTGATGTACAAAAAAAAAAAAATGCAAGCCACAGTGTTAAACCAGCAATACCAAACAGGGATCACATTACTTAGCACAGCCCTGTGATTGGAGGAAAGAGTCATGTAATTTTACAAGTCACCGGACTGGGCTTGATTTCTTTCCTTATTTGAGATTTATTTATATATCAATAATTGTCTCACCAATGTTGAAATGTCAATAGATGGCGGCTCCTCTACACTTTCCAGATCTGTTATACGAGCATTAGCTTTTCTGAGTTGGTCCTATAACAATAAAAGAAAACTAAGACAATCGAAAATCCTGAATGACTTTAAAAGCTTTGCTTCCTTTTTTATCATAAAAACATACAAAAAGTATAAAACAAGTATTGGAAGGACTATAATAAATAACAAACACAGTCGAAAATGGAAACTACAAAAACACCAAAGATAACTGGAAGGTTGCATTATGCAATTTTCTTTTGTACAATTTTCCTATAGATTTATCAAAACCATATAATATGAGGTCAAACCTAAACACTTTCATTTTGTATGCAGTCAGGCAGGCCCTTACGCTACATAGATACAAAAAAGACGCCACTTGCCAAGCTTCAGCCTTACGCTGTAAGAAAAGACCGAAGTGAAGGTCCCAGGGTTTACAAAACTGGATAAAATAACCTTCCTTCTTAAAAGGCATTGTACACACTCAAATGTTTTTCCCATTTTAATGAGTTGTTAGTTTAGGTAAATTCCCTGGGTTGTTTTTTTTTTTTTTCTCAAATATCTAATTTTTATTTTATCAGGAAAAGGGAAGTTCAAAATCAATAAAATAATAGTACAAAAATAATGGTACACCAGTACACATAGTACAATCATAACTCAATAGCTGAAGATTGAGTCTAAACAGAAAATCAACAAGTCTTCCGAGTATACATTCAAATATACATGTAAAATTTTTTATTTATTCAGAAAACGCAATAAAAAGAAACACACACAAACAAAATAAATAAATAAACTAAATAGGGTGTCAAAGGGGAACATTACTCAGGAGCTACATTTAAAGGATATGGAGACCAAGAGCACTCAATAAATAAACTATGAGAGCCCTTCCCTCCTTTGAATGAGCGTATTCCATAAGGACCAAGTTTCCATATATTTCTCTAGTTTCTGCTAGGCTGTCAAGACCAAATCCTCCATCCGGTTCAACTCTTCCACCTTCCTGAGCCACAGTCCTACTGAAGAGGCCTATGTCTGTTTCCAGGTAAGGGGGATAAAGAATTTAGCTGCATTCAAAGCTGACAAAGACTAAATTTCTTATATATTTTGGCAGGAATTTCAGAAACATGCAGAAGGAAAAAAGCAGAGTCTTCTGGGATATTATAAGCAGTACACCTTTGAGCAATCTTCTGAACTCCTTTTCCCAGAAACATCTTATCTTGGGACACGACCAAAAAATATGCATCATTGTTCCACATTCCCCCTGGTAGCGCCAACATCGGTCAGAAGCACTCGGAAAACACCCATGTAAAAAGGACGGAGTCCACTGAGAAAATATCTCAAAGTTTGTTTCCTGCACTTTCGTACAAATTGAAGATTTGAATGCAAAATATATTATGTTGGTGCCTTGCCCTTTAGAGAAAGGTCTACCTGAGTCTACCTCTCATGTCTTCAAATCGGGGTAACTGATAATCTTTCGGGGGGTGAAACCAGCAGGGAGTACATCTTCCAGAGAGCATAAGAAAATGAGCACCGCTCAAAACAGCATTCTTCAAATGGAGACAAGTTGCGATCAAATATACTAGGAGCAGACAAGGTATATAAAAAGTATCTTATTTTTACAGCTCGCCAAAAATCCAATTGGTATGGGCTGTTAACAGTTGTCAGAGCCTGTAATGTAGGCCAGGACCCCAATATAACAAAATGAGAGGCCTGATACCATCGCAGTTCAATCATTGTGCTAAAAGCTCCCTTCCATAACCCCAGGGTAAAACGCAGGCTACCCAGTATAGGAAACGAGGACTCCACTGAGGATAGCCTACAGTTAGAAAAAAGCTGAAAACACAATAATGCCTTAGGTCCAATAAGAGGATGTGTCTTAGAGAGCAAGTAAAACCTGGTGGGTTTTACATCCTCTTTATTTTCCTGCAAAGGTAAAGCATAATGAGCTACTATGCATTGCATAGTAGCCCATTATGTGTCACTTACCTGAAACCGAAGCCAGCGATGTCACCGTTGTCCCCACTAGCATGGAGCGTCCATATTCGCCCCTATTCCTTCTGGGGCCACAAACTCCGGCTCTGTGACTGGGCGGAGTTGCAGCAGCCACCAGTCATGGCATGATCCCTATTAGAAAGGGCATGCTGTGCCCTTTCTAAAGTGCACATGTGCCAATGACATCGACACTCAGCTTTTTTGTAAACATATCCTAAACAGTGGAGGTTTAGGAGATATTTTAAGCACCTACAGGTAAGCCTTAATATAGGCTTACCTGTTGGTAAAAGTGATTTACAGGATGTACAAACACTTTAAGAGAGGGTGGGAGGTCGTTAGAATACCCCGGAGCCCTATGCAACAACAAACCGCACTATGCTTGTTGTAAATGTGGCCATAGTTTTAAATCTCTGGGTCTACACAAATCAATGAAGCGTCCTAAATGGACTGCTTGATATCTATAGAGGTCAGGAACAGCTAGACCTCCAAAGTATTTTGAGAGGATCAACAGAGATTTCCCAATCCTTGGGCGTTTATGTGCCCAAATAAACTCAGTAAAGAGTGCATGAGCTCTCTTAAAGTAGTGCATAGGTATAACAATAGGCAAGGCTTGAAACAAATAGAGAAACTTGGTAGGATACTCATTTTGATATTACACCTTCCAAACTAAGAATAGAGTTCCTTGCTGTGCAGGAATAATAGTACCCAGGTATTTCAAGGCTAGATCTGTCTATTTAAATTAGAAACTAAGTTTCAAAGTACGCAATTGAGAGATGGAAAATTTCCACCCCCGTGGCCTTCGATTTAGAAACATTCATCTTATCCACTTCCCATCTGGGCCAATTCTGGCACTCCTACGAAAATTACCCAGAACCCCAAACATTATACAGACATACCCCACTTTTAAGTACACAATGGAGTTTATTTAATAAAGCTGGAAAGTGCAAAATCAGGCTCCCTTCTGCATAGAAACCAATGAGCTTCCAGGTTTTATTACCAATGTTTAATTGAACAAGCTGGGGTTAGAAGCTCATTGGTTTCTATGCAGAAGTGAGCTTGATTTTGCACTTTCCAGCTTTAGTAAATTTATACTGCTACATATCTTTGGTAAAAACAACCCAAATTAGTGGGTATTATTTGGTCTGTGTGAAAGTTAGAGAGTCTACAAGCCATGGTGGAAATCATAAAAAAACTGTCCCCTTTTTTTGAAAGTAGACATTCCAAGGTATTAAGCAATTGTGAGTTTTTTTAAGTTGTAATTTTTTCCCAAGATTCTTTGCAAAATGAAGAACAGGTCGCCGCCTTACACACCTGAGCGACCGATGCTTGGTGTCGGAAGGCCCAAGACGTTCCGATTGCCCTTGTGGAGTGGGTCGTGACCGGAAAGGGGGGCACCTGCCCCTTCAAGGCGTAGGCTTGTACTACAATCTGTCTGATCCACCTGGAAATAGTGGCCGACAAAACCGCCATGCCTTTCTTGGGACCAGCTACCGAAACAAACAGTGAGTCTGACTTCCGAAAGGGAGCCATGGCAGACAAATACACCCTCAGAGCCCTAACCGTGTTCAAAGCGTGAAGGGACACCTTTTAGGGTGCTTCGGCTTGGGACACAGTGATGGTAATACAATGTCCTCATTGATATGAAAAGTTGAGACCACCTTCGTTAGAAAAGACGGTTGCGGACGCAACACCACCGTATCCCTGTGGATAACCAGATAGGGCGACTTGCAGGACAAGGACAATTCCAAAAACCTCCTGGCTGAGGTGATGGCCACTAGAAAGACCACTTTTTTGGAAAGAGTCAAAAGGGGAATCTCCCTGATATTCTCAAATGGGCGTTTTTGAAGCACTGACAACACCAGGTTCAGAGGGGTAACAGCGGACGCACCAGAGGGACTACGTGTCGTACCCCCTGAACGAAGGTACTCACTAAGGAATGCGATGCCAGGGGTCGTTGAAAAAAAGACAGCCAAGGCTGAGATTTGCCCTTTGATGGTACTTAATGCCAATCTCTGGTCAACTCCTTGCTGGAGAAACAACAGGATCCTGGATATGGAAAAGGAGCGCGGATGTTATCCTTTCTCCTCACACATACAAATGTAGGCCTTCCAGTTACAATGGTATATCTTCTGAGAAGATTTCCGTGCCCGCAACATAGTTGGAATCACTGAGTCCGCGACAGCCCCCGATTCCTCAACACCTGGCTCTCAATAGCCATGTCGTTAAAGCAAGCGATGGTCAAGCAGGATGGAGAATTTGACCTTGAGATGTGTCGGTGGCAGCCCGTCAGAACGATTGGTGAATGATCGCCGAGTGATCTGAAAAACGTGTCCAGACATAGAAAGCCTGCCAGTGCTCTGTGATGACAAAACAGGAAGCTGAGGGCACAGGAAGCTGCTGCTAGAGCACAAAAAACATGGTCCGGCTTCAAGAAAATGGCTGAGGCAGAAAGAAACATGTGGCAGACACAGAGCTGCACCGACACAGGGGCAACCCTCACAGACACCTCCAGGGAGTAAGCACTCAGGACCCAGGCACCTCAGTACAGCCAGAACCCGGGTGAGGGCCCAGGGGCACACACACACCACTCAGCAACCATGCACAGCCCCCCCCCCAACCCCGTGAGGGGGGGGGGAGGAGGGGAGTTAGGGACAGGGGAGAGAAGAGAGGGGGTGAGGGGGCCCCCAAATCGACCTCCCAGGGAATGCCCAGGTGCTCAACCCTGCCGCGACAGGGAGAGCCGTACTTACCAGTCCTGAAGAGCTGGAAGACATTCCATTGTAGCCAACTCCTGATCAATACAGGGAAGGATACTGGCCCAGCATACTGTGACACAGACATCAGTAGCCCGGTCATATGTATGCCCCAAAGCATAAAAGCTCACCGACCACCTCTGGAGCTGAGGTATGTTGTGGCCTGCCGAGCTGTAGCTGCGACCTGCACACACTCGATGGCTGGACTGGGGAGACTACAAGGATAAGTGAACCAGCTGGCTGTTGATAGAAGATCACAGGATCATTCATCTTGCGCAAAAAAGCCAAGCTTCTGCATCAAAAACACACAGACCTATGGGCCCGCAGGGTTCATAGGTCTATCTCCTCACTAGGTAAAATAAAACTGAGGCTGCTAGGGCAGAGTGTGGGGATTGTAGCCTAAGGGACCGCCCCCTGGGCAGAACTAAAGTTCTGAAGTGTTGTATTACAACTTTGCCTAGTAATCTCCAGTGAGAGGAGCTGTGCCGGTCGGTGAATATAAGAGAAATGTATTCTGTTACTCCTCCTGAGTATGGTGAAACCACGTGTGGGACTTTTTTACAGCTAGCCACAGAGTGGCCCAACATGCAGGTGTTCTAAAAGCATAAATTACACATTTAACTTGACTACCTATTACATTTTGAAGGCCCTGGAGCACCAGTACAATGGAAACGCCCACATGACCCCATTTTGGAAAGCTAACTCCCCAACGTATAATCTATGAGGCATAATGAGACTTTTGAATGGTTCATTCATTCTGCTACTCCTCCTGAGTATGGTGGTACCACGTGTGAGACTTTTACACAGCCTGGCCACATACAGAGGCCAAACATGCAAGGAACACCATTTGGTGTTCTAGGGACACATAGCATGCACATACCAAGAATTACACCCCAAAATACATTCTGCTGAGCAAAGGGTAAACAAAAGATTACCTGTGGTTTTAGTAGTGCAGTTGTCCACAGGAGGCTAGCACTGCTCCAGGCAGCAGGCAGGGACTTGGTCAGCAACAGTGAACGCAATTGCCCAGGCAACAGGCAGGAATACTGTCCATAGTCAGTACAGGCAAAGATATTGCCAGCAGTGCCAAAATATTGGTCCTGGTAGTAGGCAGGAACATGGTCCACGTGGTGTGGTCAGTTCATGCGACAGGCAGAGCCCGAAGTCCTACAGGCAGCAGACCGAAGTAGGGCCTTATTCAGGACAAAATGGGGACAGGGGTTGTTGAGGCTTCTGCCACCCAAATCTCTTTGAAGCTTCCAGGTCTCTAGAGCCTAATCCAGGAAAGAGAAAAAAAAAAAAAAAAAAAAGTTTTCTTTATCCAGAAAAACAATTCTGGAGCCCCTCACATATGTCAGACCCCTGTGTTATGAATCCCACTAGTACTAGCAGGGTACAAGATCAGTCCAAGAGGCAGGCAAAAAAGCATGGTCAAACAAGTCCAGAGTCAGTTCCAGATCAGGCAAAGGTATGTACAGAATCGGTAAACAGAAGTGTGGTCGAAAAACAAAAGCCATGGTCAGTTACAGAGCAAGCAGTGGCATAAGGGGTGTGAAATTAAATGCCAGGAAGTGAGGGTTATGTTTACCTTACTTCACTAATAATGTAGTGAAGTATGGTAACGAAGGAAACAGTCACCTATGGAGAGGCCTAGTTGGGAAGGACACTGGGGACAATAAATAAGAGGTGTCTCTTCTAACGCCTCCTCTGGAGCACACGCAGAGTTTTTGTCCCGATGGTCTGGGGGGGGATTTTAATCGGGAAAGTGGCGTTTGAAGAGCCTGCTAATCACATTGGATCGAATGTTTTCTGGTGGGCCGTTCGGTAATATAAGTGCAGTAACGATTTCCTCCTGGTAGCCAAGGAAGAGTTTGGGGCTTTTGGTGGAGTTGCGGTAGATTATATAGGTGTTGTATATGGCCAAATGAAACAAATAAATGTATACTTTTTTTTTATACCACTGGTATGTTCGTCTTGTGGCAAGGTAGGGTTTGAGCATTTGGTCGTTGAAGTTGACACCCCCATGAACATATTGTATTCGAGGACACATGTTGGCTTGGGCCATTCCCCCTGGGGATCTCCACAAGGGTATTATTGTGGATCGAAGACAGCATGTAGACATCCCTTCCATCCCTCAATTCACAGCCAGAATTTCCTCATTCTGCAAATTCGCTGTCTCCCCTCTTCCTAACTTCTTGTTGACGAGCCTTTGAGAAAAGCCCTTCTACCTTACAGTGCCACATGCTGGAGTGTTCTTCCTATTAAGGTTGCGGAACAGGGGCAAACTCTATATGTAAGTTGTCTACATACAAATGGTAGCCTTTCTCCAGGAGTGGGTTTATGAGTTCCCAAACAGATTTTCCTGCTTGATCCCATGTAGTCTGGGCAATTAGGGGGATGCCGCTGGGTGTCCTTCCCTTCGTATACCATGAAGGCATATGTAAACCCTGTGGCTCGGTCACACAATTTATACAACTTCACCCCATAGCGGGCCCTTTTGGTGGGAATAAATTGTGTGATGCCCAGCCTGCCAGTAAATTTGATAAGTGACTCATTCACGCATATGTGTTGGTCTGAGGTCAACAACTGGGGGAAGACTCAGACTGCAGACAAAATAATGCATTAACCTGTGCAGTGACATGTCACATGCCTAATATTTGAATACAAAAAGAAATCTCTGACACTGGAATGTAAAGATTTTCTTTACTTTACTACTGGCTATGCATACAGTCTAACAAATGAAACCATGAAACTACATGAACAACGCACATCTTATGCAGGTAAAAAAAAAAAAAAAAACACAAGATGAGGACAAGGTGGTTTATAGAATAGTGGCTAACACGTCCTGGGTCTGAAGTTCCAAATCTCCTTGCCAACCATGAAGCAATAAAAACATTTCCAGCACCTCTGTGTATTGCGTGCCAATATTAAAGGGGCTTCCCTGGGGAAAATGAAAGGAACATGAAGCAAAAGGTAGGTACTGGCAGGACTCCACAAAACTGTGTTCTTTTACAAACCGTATTCTGGTTGGATTATGAACCTTCACTCCAGTCTGAGGTCCAGAGCGCTCTGGAGCAGGTTTTCATCAAGGGTGTCCCTGTACATTGCTGCATTCATCTTTTCCTCTATCCTGACTAGTCTCCCCATTCCTGCTGCTGAAAAACATGCCCACAGCATCATGCTGCCGCCACCATGCTTCATTGTAGGGATGACATTGGCCAGGTGATGAGAGGTGCCTGCTTTTCTCCAGACATGTTGCTTGCCATTCATGCCAAAGAGTTTAATCTTTGTTTCATCAGACCACATAATTTTGTTTCTCATGGTTTGAGAGTCCTTCAGGTGCCTTTTGGAAAACTCTAGACGGGCTGTCATATACTTTTTACTGAGGAGTGGCTCCCGTCTGGCCACTTTACCATACAGGCCTGATTGGTGGACTGCTGCAGAGATGGTTGTTCATCTGGAAGATTCTCCTCTCTTCACAGAGAAACGCTGGAGCTCTGTCAGAGTGACCATCGGGGTTCTTGGTGAACTCCCTAAGGCTCTTCTCCCCCGATCGCTCAGTTTGCTCGGAAGGCCCACTCACAGAAGAGTCCTGGTGGTTCCCAAATTCTTCCATTTATGGATGATGGATGCCATTGTGCTCATCGGGGCCTTCAATGATGCATTAATTTTTCTGTACCTTTCCCCAGATCTGTGCCTCGATACAATCCTGTCCCGGGGGTCTACAGACAATTCCTTGGATATGGGGTATTGTTTGAAGAGCTGTGAATACTTGTCGGATGCACTGTATAGCACTCAGCAGAACGGATTATAAAGAGGATACACAGAAAGCTGCAGATATCTTAAATGTGCCATTCATGTGTGTTCCTTTAAAGTGGCAGTAAATTCTGACAGAAAAAAAAAAAAGAAATGACACTGCAGGTTAAGGACATAATGTGCTAGTATGCATTGCATACTAGCACATTATGAAAGTCTTACCTTAAAGCGAAGCCCTCCAACGGCATGTTGTCACCGCTGACAGGGCATCCATCTTCACCCAATGTTCTGGGTTTGCAGGCTCCGGCCGTTTGAATGGCAAAGACATGATGACGTCACTCTAGCGCATGCACATAGGAGGCACATTTGTGTCACATCGCTCTGAGTATGCCGTGCCTTCAGAGTGCAGTGTGCTGGTGACGTTACTGGCTGCAGAAATAGTAAAGGTCTCTTAAACTGTGAACATTTAGGAGATATTCCTTGTATCTACATGTAAGCTGTATTATAGGATTACCTGTAGGTACAAGTCACCAATCAGTGTTTACTACCGCTTTAATAGAGAAAACAGCCCCCATATGCTACAGTGCAACACAAACTGTTCTCAGAGCTGCACAAATAAATGGATCACAACATACAATGAGAGTCACACACATCTTAAAAGTCAAATGATAGTAAATGGCTAAATCAAGGATAGAGCCGAGTCCTGCCGGCAAGTGTACACGAGTGAGTGCACTGACTGCTAGATTTAAGCAGTAAATGTATAATAATCATATGCAGAATTTCATATCTACATGACTATATATAGAGCTGTGTTCTGATGTTACCTGTATCGTTTTCTTTGTGCCATGATGCTGCTGTAGAAGGGTTTCATTTTTTATGATGTCGCTTTTTAAGGAAAGAACCCTTTGCTGAATTGTGTATAACTGGGAGGCCACATTTTGGACTTCTCCTTCCAGGTGACTGCAGAAAACAACATTAAAATATTCAGTCTACAGCGACAAACTTGAAAAAATATAAACAGCTCATAGCTTTTAGTTTTTACAACCTAACAGTAATAATAAAAATAATAAAAAAAGCGTTTATTGGTAAAATAATATAGCTGTAAAACTACTAGATCCTAAAAAATGAAAAAGTGATAAGGTCTATATATTTTTTGTGTTTAAAAAGAACAGGTATGTTATACTTTCCTGCTTGGTGTAGTGGTTTTGCACAGAGCAGCCCAGATCCTCTTCTTGTTGGGTCCCCCTGCCGGTGCTTCCACCGAGTTCTCCCACAGAAAGCAGCTCGCTATGGGAGCACCCGAACATAGCCGCTGCTCTGTGTGCCCATTCAGACACAGAGCCACTGTTTAGCCCTGCCCACACTCTCTCCTCATTGGCTCACTGACTTTGATTGACCGCAGCAGGAGCCAATGGTGCCCGATGTGTCTCTCAGCCAATCAGGAGGGAGAGTCCTGGACAGCTGAGTATCTTGTGCAACATCGCTGGATCGAGATGGGGTTCAGGTAACTATTAGGGGGGCTGCTGTACACAAAAGGTTTTTTATCTTAATGCATAGAATAAAAAAAAAAAACATACCTTTAAGCCCCTTTCACACTGGGGCCTTGGCGGTAAAGTGCTGCTATTTTTAGCTGCAATTAACCTTAATTTTTTCGGAGGTTTTTGTCCACTAGTGGGGCGCTTTTGACCCCCCGCTAGCGGCCGAAAAAGGATGAAAACGGCAGCGGCGGTTCGGCAACGATGCCCATTCATTTCAACGGGCAGGAGCGATGCATATACCGCTCCCTTCACTGCTCCAAAGATGCTGCTTGCAGGAGTTCTTTTTTAACTTCCTGCAAGCGCATTGTCTCAGTGTGAAAGCACTCAGACTTTCACACTGAGACTGCAGGGGAGCCGTTATCAGGTGCTTTACAGGTGCTATTTTTAGCCAGAAAAACGTTAAAGGGAAAAGGACGGGGTCTCGCAGACTTTTGATGTGTTAGAAAGATCTGTGGAGAGACTTGGCGCGAGCTGGTTGTAGTGGAAGTGAGGTATGTGTACCAGGACCATACCAGGCCTGCTGTGGAAGTGCCAATCTCGGACCCAGCTAATGTCCTGTGCATTCTGTTCTGCTGGGATCGCTGTCAACGGGTCCGGCACCACGGGGGATAGCACCGCACATGGCTGCCTCGGGGCTCCTGAGTCAGGATGATGCTGGGCATAGATATAGGCTATGGAAGTGCTGGAGGACTTCATGTACTGCTAATGAGGCAAGGGAACCTGTAGTGAGAGGAATGTATTGACTGATATGGCATTCCTTCTGGGAATGCTAATTGCCCATCTGTTGCTGTGTTCCCTACCCTAGCAGGCCAGACCAGGGAGAACTGTATTATGATGGTATCAGTACATATTCATGCATGTGAATAGATACATGCAAGTATAAGTTAGAATTAAAGGTAAATAGTCCATATGCGGTGACGGAGAGCATTGTGGTGAAGGGGCAGCCAGCTGTCAAAGTTAGAAGCAGTTCTGTGGGTTAGAGGAGATAAGAACAAGCCAACACTCTAAGTGCAGTATCTGGTAAAATGGTACACGTTTATTAGAGATACACTCACATGGTGGAAGAGAATAAAAGCTTGTACAATGAATCCACGTTGTGTGCCAAGGTCTGGGTGGAGGGCTGTCAACTGCAGAAGCCCCACAATCCACTGGCATGGCCAGCAACGTGGGATGACAGCTGCAGATGACAGCCCTCTACCCGGACTTTGGCACACAACGTGGCTTAATTCTACAAGCTTTTATTGTCTTCTACCATGTGAGTATCTCTATTAAATGTGTACTATTTTACCAAATACTGCACTTAGAATGGTGCTGCTGGTTTTTCTCTCTTCTATATTTACTGGTGATCTGTACTAAAGATAATAATGACTGCACTCTGCACAGCTTGGACTTAGACTGATTCACATCTGTGTGTGTTTAGTGTCTTCAGACTTGCAGGAAAGCAAATTAGTTTCCCATTTACATCTATGCAGTTTCCTGCAGTGCGCTGGAAGATGTACAGGAAGGTGTGATTTTTGGGTCCTTGGGACTAGGTTCACATCTATGCATGTGTGGTTGATGCATTTTTGCAGCATGTTTCCAGTGTATTTTGTTTTTAGATGGGTTTTTGTTGCTTTGGCTGATAAGCATTTTCATGTTGCTAGGAGGAAGTGTCTGTCATGGAGAAAAACATGTAAAAAATGCATGGATATTTGTATAATGCAATTCCATCGAAAGTCTATGAAGCTAAAAAAAAGCACTGCGCTGCCTATAAAAAAAAATAAAGCATCCCTGCACCTTTCCATAAAACGCATTGCAAGAACATGCACAGATGTGAATAGAACCCCTAAGAAAAAAGGGTGAATGGACTGTAGTGTGTTTCTGCAGATCTGCACAAACTAAAAAGCACATAGATGTGAACTTAGACATCAATGGCAATGATGCAATTGCAAATTCAACATCTGCCATCTCTGTCGTCAAAAATAAAGCCCTGTTAGTCATAAAAAACTGGTTCCTAACTTTTTTAGCTGGCTCCTAGATTCAAAGCAAATTTGTTAAGCCCTGCATTATTTGAGACACAAAACCAAAAAAGCAATGATGTACCCACCCAATTTCCATTTCCACATCTCGGCTCAGATATCTGGCTCGGTTAAAGTCTGATGAATAGTAACGGTTTTTAAACACTTGGTCTCCATCCGCAGTAAAAGCTTCTCTACAGTTTCTGGGTGGTTGTCTCTTCTGCATTACCTCTCGAGCCTCACTATTATTCTGATAAAAGATCCTCAGTCAAATATTGTAAACACAGACATTTCCTTTAAAACATATAGTTACATAGTAGGCAAGGCTGAAAAAAGTAGGTGTACGTGTGTCAGAGTCTATAATAATTTCCCATGTCCTTGCATGTTGTGTTTTTTAAGATGTACATCCAAGAGAGTCTTTTAACCACTTCAATACAGGGCACTTTCCCCCCCTTCCTTCCCAGCTTTCATCGCTCTCGCGCTTTCAGTGACAATCATGCTACACTGTACCCAAATGAAATTTTTATCATTTTGTTCGCACAAATAGAGCTTTATTTTGGTGGCATTTATTCACGACTCGGTTTTTTATTTTTTGCGATATAAGCGCAAAAAAAAAACGGAAATTTGGAAAAAAAACTATATTTTCTTTTTTCTATTTTAAAAGAAATCCAATAAAATCTAATTTTGTCATAAATTTAAGCCAAAATGTATTCTGCTACATGTTTTTGGTAAAAAAAAATCCGTTAAGTGTATAATAATTGGTTTGTGTGATGACGGACATATGTACGCAAATGATCATGTACAGATGTGTGCAGGTGATGACGGACATATGTGTACAGATAATCATTGGGACATGTGATTTTAGTGGGACATATGAGGGGGACATGTTTTTATTATTAGGGACATGTGTTTTTATTATTTGGGGACATGTGTGTTTTGGGGACATATGTGGGGACTGTGTTTATACTGTGTGGGTGTTGTGTGTTTACACTAGACTGGTGATCAGTGAGTAAAAAGCTGTAAAAAACAGCTCATACTCACTAATCATCAGCCGGCTGCAGCGATCCACTCTCCTAGCCTAGCAACCGGCTGTTTGTTTACATCACATTACGGCCGTGATTGGACACGGCCGTCATGTGATCAGGAGAGCCAATCACAGAGCCCTCCTGCCGATCCAAGATGCACCGTGTCCGGGTGACACGAGCAAATCAGGATCGCTCCGCTGCGTGGGCACGCGCGATCCCGCTCCTTCTGAAGGACGTTCCTGAACGTCCTATCAGAAGTAGACGGCTCCCACCTGGCCGTATATGTACATTGGCTGGGTGGGAAGTGGTTAAAAATATACTCTTTTTACAGAAGTAGCCATAGAAAATGTAATAGAGCCCACCTCAATATCGCAAGACTGGCAAATAATAAGCATATTGATTATTTTGAAAATTAGGACAGATTAGAAAAAAAAAATCCTACAATTCATGTTTTATGAGCAAATGGCACAGATCAGACAAATGACTGGCAAGCTATTGCAGCAATAGTGATTTAATAAAGCAAAACTAATACCTTAATGAGCAGCACTGTTTCGATTCCCCTCATGTCAATCAGGCAGTTGGCAACCACAGGGTGTTCAACCTCCAAAGCAGTGAATACGGTTGGGTAATTAGGATGGTAGGCAGCACTAAATAAGAATAAGCAAATGTCAGCTCTAACTGCTGCAAATAAATTTATTACACATAATTAATTAAAGCGTAACTCCCCTTTTGTGGGGGAAAAAAACAGCAAATCAAAAAAATAAAAATAAAACAAAAAAATGAATATAGTGCACACAATTGCTACACAACTCATATTGTAATTGAAGGTTATTAAAAATGATCTTTCCTTTTCAATCTGCAGCTCTGTGATTTTCGGTAAAATGCAATATGGCTAACTGGGGGTGTACTGTACACAGAATGTAGACCCCCGTCACTTTCCTCAGAGCCCTGCAGGGGCAGCAGCTAGTTGATAAATACAAATTTTTAAAATCCTTGCAATGTACCGTATATACTCGAGTATAAGCCGAGATTTTCAGCCTCTTTTTTGAGGCTGAAAGTGCCCCCCTCGGCTTATACTCGAGTCATCGCCGTCTGTCTGCCCGAACAGCGTGTCGAGCAGACAGACAGCGGCCATTCTAACTTTCAAAAGCCGCGCCTCCCTGTCTGTGATAGGCGGAACACAATTTCCCAGCAGTCTGTGTTCCGCCTATCACGGACATCCGCTCATCCTCATACTACGGACGAGGATAAGAGGATGTCCGTGATAGGCGGAACACAGACTGCTGGGAAATTGTGTTCCGCCCATCACAGACAGGGAGGCGCGGCATTTGAACAGGGGAATGGGCGCCGACGAAGAGCGGTGATCCTGGGACGGGACCGGACGGAGGCTCGGCTCGGGACGGGACGGGACCGGACGGAGTCTCGGGACGGGACGGGACCGGACGGAGTCTCGGGACGGGACGGGACCGGACGGAGGCTCGGGACGGGACGGGACCGGACGGAGGCTCGGGACCGGACGGAGGCTCGGGACACAGGTAGGCTGGACACACAAGGCCACACACACACACACACACACACACATGGATGGACACACACACACACAGGGATGGATGGATGGACACACACACAGGGATGGATGGATGGATGGACACACACACACACAGGGATGGATGGATGGATGGACACACACACACACACACAGGGATGGATGGATGGATGGACACACACACACACAGGGATGGATGGACACACACACACACAGGGATGGATGGATGGATGGACACACACACACAGGGATGGACAGGCATATCTCACCCTCGGCTTATACACGAGTCAATAGGTTTCCCAGTTTTTTGGGGGTAAATTGGGGGCCTCGGCTTATACTCGGGTCGGCCTATACTCGAGTATATACGGTACACAAATCACCCTGTGGGCAATGTTTTCTTTTTGTCAACAAAAGTGGAGTTATTCTTTAAAGCTGAACTGTACAGCGGACAGCAGTAAAAAATTGTATCATGCCCCCCCCCCCCAAACAAAATGCACCGTTGCAGTGGGGCCTTGCAGCACTGCAATGGTTAAATGCTTGTTAGGTCTGGGGACAAACAGTGCAGGCACCATCACTTACCATATACCGGGATGCTACTGAAGCTCTGGTCTGTGGGCAGGGTGTTAGAACAATCATGTACAATACAAGAACATTAGCCCTGTACTCTACGCTTTTGAGGCTGGAGTGAGACCTAATGCCGCATACACACGTAGCGGACTGTCCATCCGACTTTCCGAACGGGCTACTTGCCCACACACGGCACTTTTTCAGCGGACTAATACGGCGTACTAAGTCCGCCATACTATCCGCCCTACTTTTGAAATGAACGGACTCGCCCACACACGCGGAGGAAAGTCCGCTCATTTCAAGCGGGTCTTCAGGTAGGCGGGGCCCGCGAAGGAGACGTTGCTGGCCCCGCCAGCTGGTATGGACTAAAAGGGGAACCCCAACGCCGAAAAAAATCAGCGTTGGGGTTCCCCCCAGGTCCACATCAGACCCTTGTCCGAGCACGCTACCCGGCCGGCCAGGAAAGGGGGGGAGACGAGCGAGCGCCCCCCCCCCCCCGAGCCGTACCAGACCGCGTGCCCTCAACATGGGGGGTGCCTTGGGGAAGGGGGGGCGCGCCCCCCCCCACCCCAAGGCACCTTGTCCCCATGTTGATGAGGACAAGGGCCTCTTCCCGACAACCCGGGCCGTTGGTTGTCGGGGTCTGCGGGCGGGGGGCTTATCGGAATCCGGGAGCCCCCTTTAATAAGGGGGCCCCCGGATACCGGCCCCCCACCCTATGTGAATGAGTATGGGGTACAATGTACCCCTACCCATTCACCTGTGAAAAAAAGTACAACACAGGGTAAAAATAGTTTATTGCACAGCTCCGGGGGTCTTCCGTCTTCGGGGGTCTTCTCGCCGGACTCCTCCGCTATCTTCTGCTAGCTCTTTTGCTAGCGGAGGAGCCCGGCTTTCTTCCTTGCCGCCGCCCTTCTTCCGACTTCGGGGGTCTTGTCCTCCTCTCTGGTTCTTCTGCCGGTCCACCGCGCCTTCTTATAGCTCTTTTACAGGCGGTGGCCTGGTCTTCTGTCGCCGCCGCTGCCTTCTGGCTCTGTTCTTCTCTTCAGATGTTGACTCGTCGCATGTTTTGCTCACAATGGCTCCGACGCGATGCGCGGCGACTTATATAGGGACATCACCGGATTATGTCCCCGCCCATTATGGTGTCACAGTCCCAGAGGATGCTGGGACTGTGACATCATAATAGGCGGGGGGGGGGACATCATCCGGTGATGTCCCTATATAAGTCGCCGCGCGCCTGTTCCCTGTCATTGTGAGCGGAGGGAACGACGAGTCAACATCTGAAGAGAAGAACAGAAGGCGGCGGCGGCGTCAGAAGACCGGGCCACCGCCTGTAAAAGAGCTATAAGAAGGCGCGGTGGCCCGGCAGAAGAACCGGAGAGGGGGACAAGACCCCAGAAGAGGGGGACAAGACCCCCGAAGTCGGAAGAAGAGGACGACCGCGAGGAAGAAATCCGGGCTCCTCCGCTAGCAAAAGAGCTAGCAGAAGATAGCGGAGGAGTCCAGCGAGAAGACCCCCGAAGACGGAAGACCCCCGGAGCTGTGGAATAAACTATTTTTACCCTGTGTTGTGGTTTTTTTTGTACTTTTTTTCACAGGTGAAAGGGTGGGAGCCGGTATCCTGGGGCTCCCTTATTAAAGGGGGCTCCCGGATTCCGATAAGCCCCCCCCGCCCGCAGACCCCGACAACCAACGGCCAGGGTTGTCGGGAAGAGGCCTTTGTCCTCATCAACATGGGGACAAGGTGCCTTGGGGTGGGGGGGCTGTGCGGCCCCCCCTTCCCCAAGGCACCCCCCATGTTGAGGGCACGTGGCCTGGTACGGCTCGGGGGGGGGCGCTCGCTCGTCCCTCCGTTTCCTGGCCGGCCGGGTAGCGTGCTCGGACAAGGGTCTGATGTGGACCTGGGGGGGAACCCCCACGCCGATTTTTTCAGCGTTGGGGTTCCCCTTTAAGTCCATACCAGGTGGCGGGGCCAGCGACGTCTCCTTCGCGGGCCCCGCCTACCTGGAGACCC
This sequence comes from Lithobates pipiens, assembly GCF_037356315.1. Classification (NCBI taxonomy): domain Eukaryota; kingdom Metazoa; phylum Chordata; class Amphibia; order Anura; family Ranidae; genus Lithobates; species Lithobates pipiens. The sequence goes on from NW_027507758.1 coordinate 536,352,843, forward strand.
GCTCGAAATGAGCGGACTTTTCTCCGGGCGGGAAAAGTCCGTTCATTTCAAAAGTACGGCGGACTGGCATACCCACGGCCGGATTGTCTGCCGAAATGCGATTCCGGCGGGAAGATTGGAGTGCAAAACTACTTTCTAAGTCCGCTGTACTTTTGGGTCAAAAAAGTATGCCGGAGGCTACACACGGGGGGATTGTCCGGCGGACTTGAGTTTGCCGGACTTTTCCACCCGATTGTTTGAACGTGTGTACGCGGCATTAGTGTCTCTAATGGTGTTATATAGCAAGACTATAGTAAATTTAATGAGCCACCCTGCAATTGAACATACTTCATTTATGCTTTTTGCCTGTATACATTATGGTTAATTATTACCCATTATATGCATTGTACATGTCCCTACATAGGAAGTCAGATTAACGTGGTTGTAAACCTCAGACGTGAAATATGAACAAAGCATATCCATCTACAGTGTGTACATGTCTCTATCCAGAGCATTAAACATAATTTCTGCCTGATGCTTCCCTCCTCTGTCACCTCTGACAAGTTTACTTGACATCAATAGGAAAAATTGTGACAGGGGAGGGAGCTCTAGCTGATTGAGAGTCTTGGCTCTGTTCCTTTGTGGAGGGGGGGGGGGGGGTGTCCCTTCCCTCCAATCAGCTATCAGAGCTCTCCTCGCTGAGCTCAGCAGAGTGCAACGTTAGCTCTCTGACCCCTTTTTATCTGAACTGTCAGACAAGCTTTATACATTCAGCACTTTAAACATATGTAGAGAAGGAAATACTGCAGATAAACAGGTACAACTTATGTAGGAGGATTTGTTTCATCACTGTGTATCACCTGGGGATAGTCACTTCACTGGGTATATGTAAGGGTTTTACAAACACTTTAAAGTCCAAGTGGGCTAATGTCATGACTAGGATAGAAGAAGCAGGGAGCAACTAGCACAATTAAGCATTAGACCGCCCCTGAAGAGCTGAAAGCTTATGACAATTTCTTCATTGATTTCATGAAAACACATAGCGATTTATTAAAGAAGCAGCAAAATAATATATGGGAGGGCTTTGGGGAGAGGTTTGTGGCTCTCTGGGAAGCGATAGTGTAAAGAAAAATCTTCCAATCACTGTCCACAAATAACGGTTGCTCAGTGAGGGGAGAGTAGATGTGCGGGGCAGCTGATCATCAAATCAGGGAAATAAGAGACATCATACTGCCTGCAGAGTAATTGAATCGAGGTGACTGATCGCACAAAGGCAAAACGCAGTGGTGACCATGGCATTACCAAAAAAAAAAAACCTGTAGAACAGGGGTTTCTGATACTTTTTTTTTTCTTTTTGAAATTTCTGACAAATAGTTTTAATTGGGTGCATAATTTCACATAATGTGGGGGCTCTTTATTTTGTGTCAGAATAAAAACAAAAGAAAAATTTAAAACAAAATATTGATCTTCTCACCGTTGTGAGACATCATAAACTCTGTCTCGGAACTCATTTACAATGATCGATGGACGTTGACCATGTGGGAATTCCCTTGACATCAGATTTTGCAGAGTTCTCTCATCTTGGTGATTATCACAGCAGAAAGCAAGGAGCAGGGACTTCAGACAACTTTCCACAGCAAGATCATGCTGTGGGTCTTTCAGACGAATGCAAGAACCTACATTCACAATAAAAACATTAATGTTCAAAAAAACTAATGAAAAAACAAAGCAGAAATAGAACTCACCAAGACTGGAAACTGCTTTGTGGCAGTGTTGCACAACTACAATGCAGCTGTATTTTTTACATATCAATTTAACATGGACCTAGCACCAGAGATCAATAGATAATCTCTAATAGTGCTGTGCAACATTTTTCTATCATAATATAACCAGTAACCTAAAAGGTGTGTAAAAAAAAAAAATCATACATTTCAATATTGTGAACAATAATATCCTATCTACACACCATATATACAAGTATAAAATAAATACAATGCATAAAATGTGTTAAATACTCCAACTTCCTGCTGATTGAGGAATGTGGGCAGTGATGGTGGGCGTTCAGTCTTTTCATCTTTAATTTGTTTCTTCTTTTCCCCATTTCTTGTTCCCTTTCCATTCTTTCTCTTTATTTCTCGCTGCTTCCCGCTGCGTTCTTTTTTTTCCCCTTCTATTTGCACTTAATTTTCATTTAGCTCACACTTTTTGTAGTGCACTTTGTATACTCACGACCCACGCCACCTAGCCGGTGGGTGGTGGTGAAGTATAGGTTCTAATATTTCCCCTAGTGGGGTTTTCTGAGTAGGATTGTTGTATGCTTTTAGAAGAACGTGTATCTTTATGTTGAACTTATATTTTATATGGTAACCCTTTGTGATGACTGATGGTATACAACTTGGATCCTTTTAATGTCCATCCTTCATGTTATTGTTATGTTCCACCTGTGTTGTGAAACTTATTCTTGCTGTCATTCTTTGCCTAAGATTTGTGTCCTCTGGGAAAAACTTTTCAATAAATATATTGAAACAAAAATAGTGAAAACATGAAAAAGGAAAAAAAAAATATTTAAGTTAAAATTATTTTTCCTTTTTTCCCCTTTTTCTCATACTGTATCTTAACACATTTACCACATTGCATTTATTTTATACATTCATATATGGTATGTAGTTGGGATATTATTTATTATTGTTCATGATATTGAAGTATTTACAATTTTTTTTTTTTAAACACCATTAGGTTGTTAGTTATATGACAGAATAATTTCGTACAGCACTTTTTGATATATTGTATATTTAAGTTTGGTGTGAGGAACACAGTTCAGAGTTCTGCGGGAACATTTAGTAGATATGGTGAATAGGATTCATTTATACTTATATTTGTAGTGGTTTAACACATTTGGTGTTGCGCAAAGAAAACTATTCACTTGTATTTGTTATCTAGCACCATATATACAGTATCTCACAAGAGTGAGTACACTCCTCGCATTTTTGTAAATATTTTATTATACATTTTCATGACACTTTGCTACAATGTAAAGTAGTGAGTGTACAGCTTGTATAACAGAGTACATTTTCTGTCCCCTCAAAATAACTCAACACACAGCCATTAATGTCTAAACCACTGGCAACAACAGTGAGTACATCCCTAAGAGAAAATGTCCAAATTGGGTCCAAAGTGTTAATATTTTGTGTGGCCACCATTATTTTCCAGCACTGTCTTAACCCTCTTGGGCATGGAGTTCACCAGAGCTTCACAGGTTGCCACTGGAGTCCTCTTCCACTTCTCCATGACGGCATCACAGAGCATGTTTATGGACCTTGCTTTGTGCACTGGGGCGCAGTCATGTTGAAACAGGTAGGGGCCATCCCCAAACTGTTCCCACAAAGTTGCGAGCATGAAATTGTCCAAAATGTCTTGGTATTCTAACACCTTAAGAGTTCCCTTCAGTGGAACTAAGTGGCCAAGCCCAATCCAACAGACTAAAGGCTGAGTTTAAAGCAAAAGGTGGTTCAACAAAAAACTGACACAAGGGGGGGATCCTCTTTCCAACTCAGTAATTCTGTGGTTTGCTGACATCTTAAGTTCTCTTTCACTGGAACTAAGGGGCCAGGCCCAACCCCTGAAAAACAACGCCACAACATAATTTCCCCTACAGCAATTTATTTGGACCAGTGCACAAAGCAAGGTCCATAAAAGATATCAATAAGCGAGTTTGTGGTGGAAGAACTTGACTGGCCTGCACAGAGTCCTGACCTTAACCCAATAGAACACCTTTGGGATGAATTAAAGTGAAAACTGCGAGCCAGACTTTCCCATCCAACATCAGTGCCTGACCTCACAAATGCGCTTCTGGAAGAATGATCAAACATTCCCATAGACACACTCCTAAACCTTGTGGACAGCCTTCCCAGAAGAGTTGAAGCTGTTATAGCTGCAAAGGGTGGGCCAACTCAATATTGAACCCTACGGACTAAGACTGGGATGCCATTAAAGTTCATGTGCGTGTAAAAGGCAGGCATCCCAATATTTTTGATAGTATAATGTATGCGGTGTGCTGTGATGTGATTTTTAAAACGGTCCTGTGCGAGATGGGTGAGATGCAATTTTGTGGTCCATAGACTTCAATAGCAAGCATCAAAATCGCATTTGTGTTCTTTTGTGATGCATTTTACAATGCGATTTATGATGATTGTTACAAGCCAGTATCCTGTCGGAAAGCCACTACCCATCAGAAAATACAATGGAAGTGACGTTCCGTCGCACCCATCTTGGTACACCTGCACTCGCCTGCAGTAAGCCTACAGTCAGAAGGCGGCAAGTGGACATCGTTTTACACCCACCGGAGTCTTGCATTTCACACTTCGTTAATACAGTATTTTGAGATCCATGACACTGTTTTGATGTTGAATTTTGAAAGCAGCGCCAAGCCTCCTGATCTCACAGGTTTGCTAATCTGACAGAACACTGCTGCTGCTTAATAGGGTCCATACATGCAGGCAATATATTTCATGCAGAACAGGCCTACATGCTTTCTTTTTCTGTTCTTCCGCTTTTTTCTAAACAGTCACAGAAGGTGAATGGCGAGCAAAAAAAGATAGTTTAACTGATATCCACAGTTCAAACACAAAAGTGTGACAGGAATATAGTCATAAAAGCAAAACACATTCACCAAATGTAGTTCAAGATAAAATATTACAGAACATACCCAATGGGCCAATGGGTTTTTTCCTGAAACGGCCCTGCCTGTAGGCCTCATCAATTGCTGCTAAAAGAGGTGGCATATTTTGTCCAAATCTCTTCAGTCTGTCTGTTCTGCTGTCCTGAAATTGCTTTATTTGCCTTCTTAGGCTTTCCATCCGGTATTTTAGATCCCGCTCTTGATTACTGTTGACAATCAAACAGGAAGTCATATAAAGTGAAAGAGATCTTTGATGTTGAAAGTGAATAGTAGAAATACCAAAATAATGGCTGTGCTAAGCAAACATGTATTCCATCTGTGGTACTCGGTGTTAATTTTGGCAGCAAATTTAAATTTAGTTTTAGTCTTAGGACTAAAATGGCATTTTAGAATTAGTCCCATTTTAGTTGTCTGCAAGTGTTTTAGTTTTAGTCTGACTAAAATGCCATTTTAGTTTTAGTCCCATTTTAGTCATCATATTTTAATCAACTAAAATCTCCAGTACATTTTAGTAGAATAAAATCATTTTAGTCGCTAAAATCGAATGTACACAGCCCCCCACCCTCTGCACAATACATAGCCCCCCCCCTGCACTCCCAGGAGACCCCCAGTCTCCTGGGACAGCACTGCCAGTGTACTCTAAAGTTAAGAATAAATCACTGTCAGCCCTTTGTCATACACAGCTCCTCCTGCGTCCCACTCATTGTAAATCAAAGTCTCGAAATATACCTCAATAGCTTCGTTCTTGCCTGGACCCGGTCACATGACTGCTCTCCTCTGACATTTCTTGGATGGTTATGTGACCGCTCTCCTCCTCCAATCTAAAGCAACCCTCACTGGAGGAGAGTGGCCAACGAGAATGAAGCTACTGAGGTATTTATAAGCGTCAGCTTACAATGAGAGTGACACAGGAGGTGAAGAGGTGTAGGAGAATCAGCAGTTTTTTCCCTAACTTTAAACTTTGGTGGCAGTGCTGTCCAAGGGCCGTAGATGCGGGGAGGCCGGCTTGACCCCCTTTCGAATGTGTGCCACCCAGGGCAGACCGCCCGATCCTGGCCCCGTTGGTAAAAAACAAATATCAGCTTATAACAGACACGGTGTTATACGCCGATACAGTAGTTCATGAGGATAAATGTCCCCTCCTTGCCATTAACGTCCTGTTTTCGTTAAGGAATTGATTTTCTTCATAGTTTTCATCAGTTGATGAAAATGTGCTATACTTTTCATTTCATTTTCGTCACTGTACAAAAGCCACTGACGAAAATGTTTTTTCGTTGACGAAATTAACACTGGTGGTACTGTGTCATCTTATACTACAACACTTATGTAACTTTTTCTGAAGGCAAGGTCTAACTTACCTAAGCCCATAACCTGTCCACACAGAAATGGATTTGAGGACCAATGAGCATACATTGAGGCAACACAAGCTGCCTCTGTTTAAAAGGGAAGTAAAGCTGGATGGGTTTTACTCCCCTTTTAGTTCCCTGCAAAGTAAAAGCATAATGTGCTTGTATGCATTGCATACTAGTACATTATGTGCCACTTACCTGCAAACAAAGCCAACAATATCCCCGCTGGAGACCGCATCTATCTCCGGCCCTTTCCTTTCCGGGGCAGCGGACCACAGGTCTGTGACTGGCATTCACGCTGGAGCCACCAGTCACGGCACTTGCTAGTGAAGAAATATTCTGTAGTTGACTACTCTCAGTTGCCTTTCAGTGGCAGAAGGTTCCTGAAGCAGTGCAAGCCCATCACAACTTGATTGGAGAAATGTTTGCCAAATAATGACTTATATCTGTTTTAAGAGACAGTGTTCTGTTATCCAGACACATGCTCGGCTCCAGGACAGAACTGTTCTTTAAATTCTTGATAGAATGGGAAAGGATAGGAGCCTTTTCATTAGGAGAGAAAACATTTTTGCTATTACCACAACTTCCCAACAATATTACCTGAACACCCAGAAGGGAAATTTGCTAAAGCTGTGGATATTTTGAAACTCGCTATTAGTTCTCCAAATAACTCTTCGCTAAAAAGAGGTTTTAAAGTGGTTGTAAACTCTTACAGACCACTTTGACCAACAGGTAAGCCTAGATTAAGGCTTACCTGTAGGTCCATGAAATATCTCCTAAACCTACACGGCTTAGGAGATATTTGCAAAAAGACAGGCACGCTGTCTACGGCGCATGCGCCATAGACAGTGGCACGCAGGCGCACTGAGCATGCCGCTGCTAACGGCGATATGCCGTTAGTGGTGGCTCCTGTGCGCATGCGCGGGAGTGATGTCATCGCTGCTCCGGCCACTCACAGCGCCGGAGCAGCGATACCCGGAAGAAGATGGGCGCTTTGTGCTACAGGGGACAGCAGTGACATCGATGGCTCCTGTGTCAGGTAAGTGACCCATAATGGGCTACTATGCGATGTATAGTAGCCCATTATGCTTTACCTTTGAAGGGAGACAAAGAGGAAGTGAACCCATCAGGGTTTACTTCCTCTTTAAAAAAAAAATTTTTTGAATCTCTACTGGAGAGACTACGCCACATTTTACGTTCCAATGACAGAGTTACAAGAAGTGAGGTAACATCCTTTCCAAATGGGAAAACAAAGACGTCATTAAAAGCTGACAGGTGTTGCAGAGGTAAAGAACTAAGCTGACATCAGGGTTTAACAGAACAACATTCATGTATCTGCATGAAACTGAAGAGGGAACATACAGCAGATTGGCTTGCTCTTCTTTGTTCCTGTATATTGCATGCTGGAACTGGTTCATCTGCTCAGTAGTTGTGACGTCTTGAGCGGTTAGTTCACTCACTTTATGCTTCAGCAGTTCTATTTGTCTCAGTCTCTCCATCTTTTCTTCTTCAGAAGCATTATCAGCGCTACAAAACAAACAAACTTATTGTGCAATTATCTTTATTATAGAAACATATCAGGGGCCACAAGATGGTAAAGCTTAAGTGAACCCATAGATTTAACCTTTTCCCAAAATAGTTGTGCTCAAGGCATGCTGTTGCTGGATCCCTCAACCAAACTATCAAGTCATAAAATGGCTGGTGTCATAACTAATCACATGTACAGCAGCATGATCTGGAAAGACACAGGACCCGATTTTTTCTGTGCTGCTTCTCCTCTTCCTAGTCTGAGCTTTGCTGTAGAGCTAGTCCCAGGCCAAATTCAGGTACTGCTTGCCTTTAATAAGTTCCAAATCTTTAAAATAAAAAAAACACCACACGCACACACACACACCTGTTCTGCAACTCTTCAATGCGTATCTGCAGCTGCTGTGCATCCCTTTCCAGACGTCTTAATTCCAGTTTGTGCCGATTAAAAAGAACCTAAAAAAGAAAGTCTTTTCAGTTTAAAGCTGAACAGACAGCTAAACACATAGATGAAACATGCCAAAGAATTTGAATTATTCTTTCCTGAATTTACGCAACACTGCCACTTAGCAGAGTCCTGTCTGCCGTGACAGGAAACCAGATTTCCCCTGCTTAAAGCGGAGTTTCACACAAAAAATTTAACTTCCGCTTTTCGGAAACCTCCCCCCTCTGGTATCACATTTGCCATCTTTCAGGGGGGAGGGGAGAGCAGATACCCGTCTAATACAGGTATGTTGCTCCTACTTCTGGGCATAGATAACCGCGCCTCCCGTGGGTAACTACGCTACTTTCGGTCCCACCCGCTGTCTTCTGGGAGATGCAAGGGTCCCAGGAGACAGCAGGGACCAGTTAGAATACACAGTGCAAGTCGCGCATGTGCAGTAGGGAACAAGGAAATTAAGCCGCCAGGCTTCAATTCTCGATTCCCTTTACGGAAGATGGCGGTGGCAGCACCCAAGAGCTGAGGGACATATCGGCTTCAGGTGCTGACATCGCGGGCGCCCTGGAGCGGAACTCCGCTTTAAGTTCAGCAACACTTACGGGTCTTGTCTCTCTGGCAGCCTGTGAAAGGAAAACCATACTAAAAGATAAGAGTCCAAATTAATTTATTGACATGAAGCTAATAGACAGCCAACGTGTCTTAACACAATATCAATAAATGAATTGAGCATGTAGAGCATGGCATAGCTGTAAAAATGTATAAGATAATGATAAGACCACCTCTGTTTCAAAGGAAATTCCCTTATCAGCTGCTTAGAGGATTTAAGGGAACCCTTCTCACAATTAAGAGTAAGAACCAGCACCTGTTCCCATCGCCAAAAAACCCTGCTGGGTCAATCACTTAGGGAGACTTTCATTACCCCAAATAGGAGATTATTTAGTGAGGGAGTGTCTGGGGACCAGTCACGAGCCTCAGAATGCATCAACACCTTCGCCCTGTCCCATGCACAAATAGTAGTGTGCATCGACCCAGTCAAAGGTGATAGTGCCTGGCAACAACCACTTGTCCTGCTAAAAAATACTTTAAAAGGTCTGGCAATGCCAGCCCTCCCTGTCCTAGGGGCTCCTGCAATGTATGTACACTTATTCTAAGATGACCAGAAAACCACAAAAAAGGAACTAAACAGACTATTTGCACATTTAAAGAACAAACAGGGGATCCAAATGGGAGAATTACAAAGAATACAAAATAAACTAAAATGTTCATCTTAAGGTGGTTTACCCTTGCCAATCAAGGAAAGCAGTAAATGTTTCCAGGTGTCTGAGTCTCAACTTTGGTGAGGAATGATAATAGGTTAAGGGACAGATAATCTCCTATCTTGGGGGGGGGGATACACGAACCCCAAGGCATTTGAATTCAAATACCCAAGCTATAGGGACTAGTTGCAATGCTTGGACCTGGGCCCCGTCATCAATGGCCATGACATTAGATTTTTCCCAGTTAACATGTAGACTTGAAAAACATGTACAAATACCCAAGATCTCAAATACCGCCTCCAGAGATAATCCAGGATCTTCCAAAAAGAGGAGTATATGATCAGCATTTAGGGCAGTACATTAATGTATACCTCCTACCTCTAGAGCCCTTACCGCTACAGATGTTTGCAGAGATGCAGCTACGGGTTCAATTTCAAAAGCCAATAGGGATGGGAAGAGTGGACACCCCTGACGTGTCCCCCCACCTACCTCAAACTGGGCAGAAACTGAAGTGCCAATTTTGATCATCGCCTTGGGTCTATTATACAAGGAGATCCAGGTAAGAAACACATCACCAAATCTCATGTGCCATGGACATATAGTGCCAGTCCACGGAGTCAAAGGCCTTTTCCATATCAAGTGACGCCACCACCCTAGCCCCAGAGATGGCATGATCAATCTGCAAATGTGCAAACAGTCTACGAAGATTAGTGTCCGTGGAAGTCTGGGGAATAAAACCCGTTTGATCTATGTCCACCAGCGTAGTGCTAACCTAATACTTTAGTGGCTAGTATTATCATTAAAATCTTAAGATCTTGGTTTAATAGAGCAATAAAGTACAGAGCAAGAGAGAGCGCACACCAGCCCTAGTGCATTAACGTTTATTAAATTCAATCAATTAAAAGCCAAGTATCACACTCACAAATAGCCGATGTTGTGATGGCATTAGGATCAAGAGCCCCCACGGCGTGCGAGAGATCCTCCCCCTGGCCGCGAGTGACGTCATTCACAGCCGGCTGGTCCGTGCATGTGAGACGCATAGAGAGGGACAGTGTATTTGTAACAAGCAGGCTAAATGAATGCCTGCTCAGCCCCGCTGCAAGCCATTATAGGGAGCTGGAAAATCGGGAGAAGAGGCAGCCGTAGAGGCTCTTGATCCTAATGCCATAACAACATCGGCTATTTGTGAGTGTGATACTTGGCTTTTAATTGATTGAATTTAATAAACGTTAATGCACTAGAGCTGGTGTGCGCTCTCTTGCTCTGTACTTCATAGATCTGTCTGCCACCCAGTGGATTTCTGAAAGAGCTGCAACGCCCGGAGTGGATTGAATATTTTTACTACAAGATGCACCCTAGTTGAATTGTATAGGTGGGGACAGCGCTGATCTTGATATTAAATAGAGCAATAGGCCTATAAGAAGAACAACTCAGAGGGTCCTTGCCTGGTTTGGGCGACAGAATTACCTGAGCTTTTAGAAGAGAATCTGGGAGAAGCTTATTTTTTAGACAGAAGTGAAGCAAGACCCTAAGGCCGCGTACACACGGGCGGATTGTCTGCCCAACTAAGTTCGTCAGACAATCCGACAGACAGTCCGTTCAACTTTTGAATGAACGGACTTGACCACACACGATGAACAGACAGTCCGCTGAAAGCTTGCGCGATGACGTGTACAGCACGTACGACGGGACTAGAAATACGACGTCCAATACACTGCAATGCAACCTTCGGCGTGTAAATCCTTTCTGAGCATGCGCCATACTTAGTCCGTCCAACTTGCCTACTCACGAGCGGACTGTCCGCTGAAACCAAGTTTGGACGGACAAAATTACGGAAATTCCGAAAGACTAAGTCCGTCAGACTGTCCGCTGAAAAAGTCCGCTGAAGCCCACACACGAGCGGATTGTCCGCTGAAACACGTTTCAGCAGACTAAGTTGGGCAGACAATCCGCCCATGTGTACGCGGCCTAAGTTTCGGGACAAGAGCCTCCAGAAGTAGCCTATAACAGGGCTTGACAAATATGCAGCTAAAAAAAGTTAGGAGCCAGGGTTTTTTTTTAAACGACCGACAAAGCTTTATTTTCAATATAAAAATTAACCAATCTTTAATTTAACACAGAAATACGACTAGAACCAAAAACATTATATATAGGCATTTAACTTGTGTAGGTAATCATGGATATATTCTGATACGACACCAAGTGTTTAACCACTTAAGCCCCGAACCAATTTGCAGCCAAAGGACCAGGCCCCTTTTTGCGATTCGGCACTGCGTCGCTTTAACTGACAATTGCGCGGTCGTGCGACGTGGCTCCCAAACAAAATTGGCGTCCTTTTTTTCCCACAAATAGAGCTTTCTTTTGGTGGTATTTGATCACCTCTGTGGTTTTTATTTTTTGCGCTATAAACAAAAATAGAGCGATAACTTTTTTTATAATAAATATCCCCCCAAAAAAATATAAAAAAATATTTTTTTTCCTCAGTTTAGGCAGATACGTATTCTACATATTTTTGGTAAAAAAAATAAAAATCACAATTAGCGATTGGTTTGCGCAAAAGCTATAGCGTTTACAAAATAGGGGATAGTTTTATAGCATTTTTATTAATATTTTTTTTTTACTAGTATCGGCGGACACATCGGACATTTTTGGAACCATTGTCATTTATACAGCAATCAGTACTATTTAAATGCACTGATTCCTGTGTAAATTACACTGGCAGTGAATGGGTTAACCACTAGGGGGCGGGGAGGGGTTAAGTGTGACGTGTGTGTTTTTTTACTGTTGGGGGCGTGGCTTGACATGTGACGTCACTGATTGTCTTTCCCTATAACAGGGAGCAGAAGATCAGTGACAGCCACACTAAGCAGCACGGGGAGAGGTTTGTTTACACATACTTCTCCCCGTTCTTCAGCTCTGTGACCCGATCGTGGGACACCACCGGCCCACGGCTGGGCACTTAAAGAGCAACGTACCTGTACGTTGATGTGCCCAGCCATGCCATTCTGCCAATGTAAATGTGCAGGAGGCGGTCCTTAAGAGGTTAATGCAATGCCATTTTTTTTTCACTGGGCTTTTTGTGGCCATGAATATGCCTTGTACATTTACAATGAAAGTACCAATGGTCAACAGCCTTTGCAGGATCAAAATACTTCACTGATGGTCCATTCATGTTGGTCATCAACAGATCCCCTAAACTTTTTTGCTGCATTAAAGATCTGAATTTATTTTTTACAAAGTTCATTAAGCTGAATCCTCTCTCACAACATGCGGTTGAGACAGGCCAAACAGACACTATAGACGACAAGTTTCCCAAAACTGGAAATCTGTCTGTGTTGGAGAGTGCCAAATCCAGAAGTTCATACAGTTTCTTTCCTTTTCCAAGAACTTTAAATTCATACCAATCATTGTGGATTGCATGCATGCATTTATCATGCATTTCAGGCATTACGAGTTGTTTCTGGAAACGCTGAGCCAATTTTGTAATGTCATCAACACCATAGTCCTGTAGTGCTTTTCCCGATGGCCAGGCAAAGGTATCAAACACTGCAGTGGAACGTTCAATATTCCTTTGAATAAGAAATCGCTCTTCTAGATATTTTACACCATACTGAATCAATTTGTCCTTTTCATTTTGGATCAAAGAAGTTACAGTATTGCAGAGTCCATGCAACTGTACATCTTGATACTGTCCTTTGAGTCACGTTCCAGTTAGAAATCTCTCCTCACACTGTTTTGGCACATCTTTGAGTGATTTTAAAGAAGACATTGTGTTTTCACATGAAAGTCAAAGTGTGCTTAAGAAAAGTTCTTCCCTTTGAAATAAAAGGGAGAGGTTCTTAATAATTTCTAGACAGTCAAGCAGAAAAATGGAGCATGTGAACAAATCTTAAATCAGTTAGTTTTTTCAACAAACCATGTGCAACTGCAGAAGCACTGCCTTTTTCTGCAGCAACACTTTCAAGGTGGACTGTCACACATTTACAATCTTTGACAAGTGCAGAGAGAGCACTGACTTTGCTTGACACCCATCTTATGTTATGCAAGTACTGAAATTTCAGGATTTTTTCATGAAAACTTTCAGCTACCCGTTTTAGCTGTCGCATTCGCTTGGGTGAATGCTGGTAAAATTGGTACAGCTTCTTTAAAACAGAGTCAAGGTCATCAATGCATTTTCCCTCTTTCACAGAGCTTAATACACTTAAATTTAATTTGTGTGTAACACAGAGAATGCCAATTACAAGGCTGAGATTTTGACGTACTTTCTGTACCAGCCCATTTTCAGCTCCAATCATGCTTGCAGCACCATCTGTACCAATTGCAGTTGGTTTGAAAAAAGCCAGTGATGGTTTCTAAGTACCCAGTACCCATCTGCAGTTGCCATTTCAAGAGGTAGGACTTAAAGAAATACTTCTTTGATCCTATTGTTGTTGATGTATCTGACATACAATATTAATTCTTCTACTCCTCCTTTGTCAGTTGATCTATCTATCATCAAACTAACATATTTGACCTCCTTTAGCTAGCAGATGAGTTCTTTCTGGATTACAGTTGCAATATGTAAGATGAATTCCTTGCACCTCTTGTCATTTGCATACTCCTCTCTGAAAGCGACCCCTAGTTTCCCTGTCAGCTCTAACAAACCTTTAACCACTTGCCGCCCGCCCTATAGGCAAATGACGGCTGCAAAGTGGTTTCATAATCCTGATCGGACGTCATATGACGTGATCAGGATTTTGAGCCGCTGCGCGCCCCCGGGGGCGTGCATCGCGGCGATCGTTGTTGCGGAGTGTCAGTCTGACACCCTGCAACTACGATCTCGGTAAAGAGTCTCTGACGGATACTCTTTACCACGTGATCAGCCGTGTCCAATCACAGCTGATCACAGTGTAAATAGGAAAAGCCTGTGATCGGCTTTTCCTCACTCGCGTCTGTCAGACGCGAGTAGAGGAGAGCCGATCAGCTGCTCCAATCTTGTTTAAACTTCCTTCTGCTTTCATTTTGAGGGTGACTTGTTGAAGGGGACTTCTCTGCTGGTTGTTCTCTTGTGCCGTTTGATTCTGCAGTAACATGTTGCACTACACTTTCTGAACAAGAAGTCTTCGCAAAGAAACTTGTCATCCGCAGTTGCTTGGCATTTTCTGGTGTATCAGCTTTTATGGTTTAATTTTTTCTGAATTCCCAAAGATGGTTTTGTTGAATTCCCAAACAAGATTTAGTACAAGTTATTACTTAATGGCATAGTCTCCAAAATTTTAATTTTTAATATATATTTTTTCTTTAAAAGCAAAGCACCCCTTCTCTTATGTAGCCCTGATGTGTATCTTTACAGATGCACAACACAATTTTACACACAGTTATGCCTCACAGCTTTTGCCCATTAACCTTCTTATGATCCCTAAGAACTTTTAGCCACTTGTCTTCCAGAAGGTTTTACCCCCTTTATAACTAGGCCATTTTTTGCTATTCGACACCGCTACTTTGACTGACAATTGTGCCATCCAACACTGTACAGAAATGAAATTTAGATAATTTCCCACAGATAGAGCTTTTTATATTTTGTGCAATGAAGACCCCAAATGTTGAAAGCAAAAAAAAAAACAATATTTTTACTTCTTGCAATAAAACATATGCAATACGCATTCTGCTACATGTCTGGTTAAAAAATAAAAAAAAATAAAAAAAAAAATCGCAATAAGTGTATATTATTATTAGGTTTGTGTGAAAGTTAGTCTACAGATTAAGGTAAATATACTGGAGTTTTTCTTTATTTTATTTTTTAATACTAGTAATGACGGCGATTAGCAACTTAGAGCGGGACTGTGATAGTGCGGCATACAACCTGACACTGGGTCGGAACTGCTACTGACATCTCAAGGGACACTAATACAGTGATCAGTGATAATAATAATATACACTGTCACTGTAATAATGACACTGGGCAGGAAGGGGTTAACACCAAGGGCACTCAAAGGGTTAACTATGTTCCTAGCGTGTGTTTACTATGTGGTGCTTTAACTAAGGAAAGTGACTGCTTTTATTTCCTGAGTTGCAGGGACACAAGACCGCCATATCCCCGCTAAGGGTCCGATCAGGTCCGCCTGAAAAATTGACAGGCGAACCTGATCAGACAGCCCGTGTAAAAGGGGCCAAGCAGAGAGATGACAAATAAATTTTTTTTTTCTTCTTAATTAAAATGAACAGTTTTTACTTTAAAAAAATAAATAAAAATAAAAGGTATTTAGAGAAAAAAAAATGCTATATGAAGCTACTTAAACCAGCCACCACCACACTCACCATTAGGCAAAAGGTGCCAGATGATGCCCGCAATCACTTCCTTCTCTTCTCCACTTTGGGAAGGAGAAGGGCGGGTGGTGAAAACAGACAGAGGAAGCTCCATTAGCATTGCAGGATGTGGTGTTATATCAACGGCCACCACAAGATGGCACCAGATTCCAGAAGGACTTCAGAAGACCGCAAAGCCACGGCCTCAATTACCAGCTGACCCGGCCCAACGTGATCGCAGGGGGAGGGGGTCGGGGTCCACACGGAGACAGGATACCCCAGCTGTGCCGCCCCAATTTCGGTGCATCCCTAATAAACGCTATGCTTTTAAAATTAAAGGATTTTTGTACTCACCGTAAAATCCTTTTTTCTGATGTTCATTGACGGACACAGCACTTAAATCTTGACCTTAGGGTTATAGCGATGTCTTCAGGAGAGGACTAGGCAGAACACACAAAAAACAACAGCACCGCCCAGGGGAGGTCCTACTTGCTATAACCCCTCACTCTGCTTCCAGCAGCTCACTTTGTCAAAAAGCAGTACAAACATAAATAGGAGGGGTGGGTGCAGTGTCCATCAATGAAAATCAGAGAAAAAGATTTTAAGGCGAGTACAAAAATCCTATTTTCTCTAATGTTCATTGACGGACATAGCACTTAAATCTTGTCCTCTGAAACATCAGAACAGGGGCCACATGCCACAGCAGGACCCGAGTTTTAATCAGAGCTCTGCCCAGAAGAACATGGGGGAGGGGCATTTTTTACCCCCCTTGCGCCCGCACACCGCTTCCACCCTGGCAACAAATGATTCCAGGACCGCCGACAGAGAAGGAAATGGGTGCAGCTACAAGAAAATGGCTGTGGTGACCAGTCCCCTCACATGGCAGCACACAAACATCCAGAAAAAAGGCACAAAAACATGGAAGAAAATGAGCGGACCACTAACCGCCCAGCGCAGCCAAATGCCATGACCCAGAGGACCCCCGGCCAGGTAGGTGCTCTGCACCCCCTAAGCCCACACAGCGGCCCCTTAGCATGGGGAGGAGGGAAAGAGCCAGGGAGAGAAGAAAGGGAGAAAGAGAGACCCCCTAATCGACCTCCCAAGGAATGCCCAGCTGCTCCATCCTGCCTAAACAAGTGGAGCCATACTTACCCCTCCTGCAGGGACTGCTGGACGCACTCCACAGACAGACCCATCACCCGAACAGTATGGGGTGCCCCGGAGCATATAGCTCACCAGCCGCCCCTGGACCAGAACGGGGCATGTTGTGGCCGACCCAGCGCATAGCTAAGGTTTGCACACGGACGATGGCCAGGCTGGAGAGACTACCAGAATCTATATTATCCAGCCTGTCACCCAGCCCAGCTGTTGATTGTAGATCACAGGAACCAAAAACAGCAAAAAAAGAAAAAAATTCCAAGGACCATTGGTCCCCACAGGGAGCCAGGTCCTTCTAGACTAGGCAGAAAAAAATGAGCTGCTGGAAGGAGAGTGAGGGGTTATAGCCAGTAGGACCGCCTTTGGGCGGTGCTGTGTTGTTTATGTGTTCTGCCTAGTCCTCTCCTGAAGATGGCAATATAATCCTAAGGTCAAGATTTAAGTGCTGTGCCCATCAATGAACGAAAACTTTTTTTTAAGTGGTTGCAAGCGTTGCACACCCTTTAACCACTTGCTTACTGGGCACTTAAACCCCCCTCAGTCCCAGACCAATTTTCAGCTTTCAGCGCTGATGCACTTTGAATGACAATTGCGCGGGCATACAACACTGTACCCAAATGAAATTTTTATCATTTTTTCCCCACAAATAGAGCTTTCTTTTGGTGGTATTTAGTTACAGCTCGGAGTTTTATTTTTTGCTAAACAAACAAAAAAAGATGCAAAAAATAAAAAAAATAAATAAATCATGTTTTAATAGTTTGTTATAAAATTTTGCAAACGGGTCATTTTTCTCCTTCATTGAAGTGCGCTGATTAGGCGGCACTGATGGCTGCATTGGTGGGCACTGATGGGCTGCATTGGTGGGCACTGATGGGCTGCATTGGTGGGCACTGATAGGCTGCACTGGTGGGCACTGATGGGCTGCATTGGTGGGCACTGATAGGCTGCACTGGTGGGCACTGATAGGCATAGTTAAGGCGGCACTAATAGGCACAGATAAGGCGGCACCGATGGGCACAGATAAGGCGGCACTGATGGGCAAAGATGGGCACAGATAAGATGGCATGGATGGGTGGCACGGATAAGTGGCACGGATGGGTGGCACGGATGGGCACTGATAGGTACCACTGATAGATGGGACTGATGGGCACTGATAGGTGGCACTGATAGGTGGCTCTGATAGGTGGCACTGCTGGGCACTGATGGGCGGCACTGCTGGGCACTGATGGGCGGCACTGCTGGGCACTGATGGGCGGCACTGGGTCGCAGCACCTTTGAGGCAGATTGTGGGCACTGTGGGTGGCACTGTTGGTGGCACTGCTGGATGGCACTGTGGGTGGCATTGTGGGTGGCACTGTAGGTGGCACTGTGGGCACTGATGGGGGGCACTTTTATTCAGGATGGCACGGCAGTGGGCAGGTGGGCACTGGCAGGGGGCAGGTGGTCAGCTGTATTGCTGGCCGTGATCGGGACTGATGTCCCGATCACGGCCGCCGGTGATCGGCTTTTTTTTCTCTCCTCGCGCTGTCAGCGCGAGGAGGAATAATAGCCGATTACCGGCTCCGTTCTATCACATGATCAGCTGTCATTGGCTGACAGCTGATCACGTGATAAGGGGTCGGGATCGACCCCTTGCACGGATCGGTGATCAGGCGAGTCTCACGGACTCGCCGATCACAGAGCGCGCCGCGCGCGCCCCTCAGGGGGCACGCAGGCCGCTCGTATCCGGGACGACGTCAATAGACGTCGTCCCGGAAATGTAGGTCCGCGCTAATGCCGTCATTTGGCAATAGCGCGGATCTGTAGTGGTTAAAGTATTTTGCTACAACTATTGGTGGTTTGGGGGCTGAGAGTTGGTCATAACTTCCAATGGAATACAAACACACCATGAAAGGGGAAAATACCTCAGATTCATTGTAGGCCTTCTTCCTTTGCTGCACATCATCTTTTAATGCTAAGCACTGTGGTTTCAATGCCTGAGCCTCCTGGCTGATCATTTCCAGCTTCTCCTGTATAGCTCTGAAATTCCCATCACAACTGTTCACTTTTTCCTGAAAAATAAATAAATGTATTTAATGCTACTAACCAGCATCAACTAATGGTCTAACACTGTCACTTACAAAGCTAAATTTTAAACTGCAATTACAAATTAAAATCTAACATCATGCAGAACAGTGGGCGGCACAGTGGTATAGTGGTTAGCACTCTCACCTAGCAGTAAAAAGGGTCGCTGGTTCGAAACCCAAACGTGACACTACCTGCCTGGAGTTTGCATGTTCTCCCTGTGCCTGCGTGGGTTTCCTCCGGGTACTCCGGTTTCCTCCCACACTCCAAAGACATGCTGGTAGGTTAATAAAAAAAAAAAAAAAAAAACTATACTCACATCAAACAAAATAAGGTAAAACGCGTTCTGTGTGATGCAATTAACTAAACGGACAACGACTTCAGAGTGCCGACCATCTTGTATATACACTTAATGAATGGGTTGTTGTTTGCATTAGCATGCTGTACTGAGGGTATTAACTATTATAAATATTCAGTGTCTTTCATACATTGTTCAGTAGGTCTGAGGTGCAGAGTGTAGTTTCATTTAAAGGGTAACTCTACTTTTGTGGGGGGAAAAAATTGCACAAGAAAAAATAAATAAAAAAAATAAACGCAAATACTATTGCACCACAAGTCATATTGTAATTGAAGGTTATTAAAAATTACCTTTATTTTTTAATCTACAGTGATGTCATTTTCTGTAAAATGCAATACTATATGGCTACCTAGAGGCGTTTTGTACACACATGGTGTACAGAATGCACCCCAGCAATGTAATTTCCTGCTCGTGTGATTGGCTCACTGATTTTTCCAGAAGTCTGCACTAAGAAGTCATATTTTGGGCATTCCCCTGCAACAAAAATGTAATTTTTGGTGAGAATCACATCTAAAGCGATGCAGATCCTGACACTTTACTCAATAGAATCCTGCAAGTGCAGCACCTGATTGACAATTATAAAATCTGTGTACCCAATATCCTCTCACATGTCTCTTTCCACATTCTGATGGTTTATCATAACAATAATAAATCTCAAACCCAATCATCCCCCTGACTGCCATCTAATATACAAGCCCACCCTGACACCCAGGGAAGGAGACAACCAACACATACCCTTGTTCTACCTTATTCCCCAGCCTACATATATTACTGTTCAAATTGAATGTTACTCAGTTTTACTGGGTACACCACCATGGCTGGGGTGTCATTGGCCAAACAAACCTTTATTCTAAAACAATTGCTCTTCACATTGCACACTATTGCCAAGATTGGTTTATCTTCAGTTTAAAGAATGATTGTACCAATTTTTATACCACAAATCTCTTTGTGATGGTATATGTATTTTAATTGTTCCGATCCTCTTATAGCACAAAAATTATACGGTGACTTGTTCTTTGTATTTTTTTTGTCTCCAATAAAATAATTGGACAATAACCAATAAATCTTGGACAGAGGGGTGGCGGTGGACGTGGTATACTTGGATTTTGCAAAAGCGTTCGATACAGTTCCGCACACACGGCTCATGTGTAAGGTAAAGTCTACAGGCTTGGAAATATCAGTTTGTAAATGGATAGAAAACTGGTTAAAAGACAGAATTCAGAGAGTAGTGGTTAAAGATTCTTACTCTGGATGGTCTAAGGTTATCAGTGGTGTACCCCAAGGTTCAGTGCCGGGACCCTTACTTTTTAATATCTTTAAAAATGATATTGGGTCTGGGATCAAAAGTAACATTTCCATCTTTGCAGATGACACCAAGCTATGCAGTGGAATAACGTCCTTACAGGATGTCTCCAATTTACAAGCCGACCTCAATGCTCTGTCTAATTTGGCGACTGTGGCAGATGAGGTTTAATGTTGAGAAATGTAAAGTTATGCACTCGGGGGCTAAGAATATGCATACATCATACATACTAGGGGGAGTACAACTGGGGGGATCCATAGTGGAGAAGGATCTGGGGGTTATGGTAGATCATAAGCTCAATAATAGCATGCAATGCCAAGCTGCGGTTTCCAAAGCAAGCAAAGTCCTTTTCTGTATTAAGAGAGGTATGTACTCCAGAGAGAGAGATATACTTTTGCCCCTGTTCAAATCATTAGTAAGACCTCATCTGGAATATGCAGTTCACTTTTGGGCACCAGTTCTCAAAAAGGATAAATCGGGGAACTGGAGAAAGTGCAAAGAAGGGCAACCAAACTGATAAGAGGCATGGAGGAGCTCAGCTATGAGGAAAGATTAGAGGAACTGAATTTATTCACTCTTGATAAGAGGAGATTAAGGGGGGATATGAACAACATGTAAAAATATATAAGGGGTCCATATAGTGAACTTGGTGTTGAGTTATTCACCTTACAGTCAACAAAGAGGACAAGGGGGCACTATTTACGTCTAGAGGAAAAGAGATTTCATCTTCAAATACGGAAAGGTTTCTTCACAGTAAGAGCTGTGAAAATGTGGAATAGACTCCCTGCAGAGGTGGTTCTGGCCAGCTCAGTAGATTGCTTTAAGAAAGGCCTGGATTATTTCCTAAGTGTACATAATATAACTGGATACTAACATTTATAGGTAAAGTTGATCCGGGGAAAATCCGATTGCCTCTCGGGGGAATTTTTTTCCCTGCTTTAGCAATTTCGATCATGCTCTGCTGGGGTTTTTCTTGCCTTCCTCTGGATCAACTGTGGGTATAGAAACGGGTATATGGGATTGTATGATTTTTTTTTTTTTGGTTGAACTAGATGGACTTGTGTCTTTTTTCAACCTGACTAACTATGTAGCTATGTAATTGAACAAGATAATTATAAAATTATTCTCAATAGTTTGACTTTACACATGACAGAGAAACTAACCTCTATTTCTTCAGAATAACAAAAAGTAGGAATCTGCAACAAAGTTTGATAAAAATCCTTGCAATATACATAGATTCATGTTTTTTTTCCCTTAACAAAAGTGGAATTAGTCTTTAAATCTATACCCAATCACTTGTGATTAAAGACTAAAGAAGAATAGGTCCTACCACTCCAACAGGGCCTCAGCAAACTATTCAATAGCTGCAAGTATATTTGTTTGCTTTGCAAGTAGAAGCAATCAGTGAAATGAACGTCGTTAGCTGCAGTAGTCCAGAACAGTGCAGTGGTAACAGGATTATCTCATTAATGTAGTCATGGAGAGATCTAAGAAGACATCTGATTCAACTTGACAATGAGCAGAAAATTCATAAGCTAGACTCACAACAGACAATAGTAATATGTACAGGAACAGTCTAACTGTATCTGAAAGTCTACAGCCATGGTTTTAATCCAATGTGTGCAGACAGTGATTTGGCACAGTTGACATGTACAAGGGGGTGCTGATAAGTATTGAGCCTTACACAGAAAAAATTGAGATAGGATGCTCTAAATTGCAGGGTGTACTGACCAATTTCTCTATATTCAATGGTGGAAAAATCAATTACCTATAATTTTAACTTGGCTTTCTTTTTCAGGTCCAAATTGAACATGGCAGCACCTCCAGAAAAATGTTATGTGGAAGAGCATAGGACCATAATAAAGTTCCTTCCTGTTAATCCAAGGGAAAGGTGCGAAACAGATCCATGATGAAATGTTACAAACTCTGGGTGACCATGGCCCTTCATATGCAACAGTTAAACGCTGGGTTGTCAATTTCAAAACTGGCCATGTCGGTGTTGAAAGTGAGAAATCCAGTGGAAGGCCTGTTTTGGTCTCTGTGCCTGAAAATGTGAAAGCCATTCATTACATGATTATGGAAGACCAAAGCCAAAATTATTGCTACATATCTGGGAATACCATGTGAGAGAGTTGGTGCTTTATTGACCAAGCTGAGGCAAATTATCAAGGAAAAACGTAGAGGAAAGCTCTCCGAAGGTGTCATGTTGTATGACAACATCTCGTCGTCCCAACCACAATATTTAATATAGTTTACATGAAAATGGCTGGAAATATGACAACTGGTCAGATCTCTCCTGATCAACTAGAAAATGGCTGCCACGATATACTGTCTTTAATTACACAAGACCGTTGTCTTTGACTAATGCACACTATTTAAGGACACTTTACATACCCCCTATCATCCCCTGAAGAAGTCAAGTGGGTGTGACGCAACACGTAGGGCGTGAGCAGAGGTATACCAGAAGTGATGTTAGTAAAGGATACGAGTTCGGCACTCGTAGATTTTCGCTTGTTTACTACTTTTAAAATGTGAGTTTTATAATAAACTTGTTTGAACATTAATACACTACAAGAGTATTTTCCTTTATACATGCATACATGGAGGATATAGGAAAGGACCCCGCAGGAACACTGCAGAATCTACCCTACCATTTAAAAAAGCAGAGTGTTGGGAAAACATACAGAGGATCCCCAGAGGTGACCCAACCACATTACATCATCACTTCTGAGAGCTATATACAGTGGTGTGAAAAAGTGTTTGCCCCCTTCCTCATTTCCTGTTCCTTTGCATGTTTGTCACACTTAAGTGTTTCGGAACATCAAACCAATTTAAACAATAGTCAAGGACAACACAAGTAAACACAAAATGCAATTTGTAAATGAAGGTGTTTATTATTAAAGGTGAAAAAAAAATCCAAACCATCATGGCCCTGTGTGAAAAAGTGATTGCCCCCTAAACCTAATAACTGGTTGGGCCACCCTTAGCAGCAACAACTGCAACCAAGCGTTTGCGATAACGTGCAATGAGGCTTTTACAGCGTCCTGGAGGAATTTTGGCCCACTCATCTTTGCAGAATTGTCCTAATTCAGTTACATTAGAGGGTTTGAGCATGAACGGCCTTTTTAAGGTCATACCACAACATCTCAATAGGATTCAGGTCAGGACTTTGGCTAGGCCACTCCAAAGTCTTCATTTTGTTTTTCTTCAGCCATTCGGTGGTGGACTTGCTGGTGTGTTTAGGATCATTGTCCTGCTGCAGAACCCAAGTTCGTTTCAGCTTGAGTACACGAACAGATGGTCGGACATTCTCCTTCAGGATCTCTTGGTAGACAGCAGAATTCATAGTTCCTTTTATCACGGCAAGTCTTCCAGGTCCTGAAGCAGCAAAACAGCCCCAGACCATCACACTACCACCACCATATTTTACTCTTTGGTATAATGTTCTTTTTATGACATGCAGTGTTCCTTCTACGCCAGATATACTTGGACACACACCTTCCAAAGAGTTCCACTTTTGTCTCATCGGTCCACAGAATGTTGTCCCAAAAGTCTTGGGGATCATCAAGATGTGTTGTGGAGAAATTGAGACGAGCTTTGATGTTCTTTTTGCTCAGCAGTGGTTTTCATCTTGGAACTCTGCCATGCAGGCCATTTTTGCCCAGTCTTTTCCTGATGGTGGAGGCATGAACGCTGACCTTAACTGAGGCAAGTGAGGCCTGCAGTTCCTTGGACGTTGTTGTGGGGTCTTTTGTGACCTCTTGGATGAGTCGTCAGTGTGCTCTTGGGGTAATTTTGGGCAGCCGGCCACTCCTGGGAAGGTTCACCACTGTTCCATGTCTTCGCCATTTGTGGATAATGGCTCTCACTGTGGTTCGCTGGATTCCCAAAGCTTTGGAAATGGCTTTATAACCCTTTCCAGACTGATAGATCTCAATTACTTTCTTTCTCAATTGTTCCTGAATTTCTTTGGGTCTCGGCATGATGTGTAGCTTTTAAGGATCTTCCGGTGGACCTTACTGTGTCAAGCAGCTCCTATTTAAGTGATGCCTTGATTGTGAACAGGTGTGGCAATAATCAGGCCTGGGTGTGGCTAGAGAAATTGAACTCAGGTGTGGACAACCACAGTTATAGTATGTTTTAACAAGGGGGGCAATCACTTTTTCACACAGGGCCATGATGGTTTGGATTTTTTTTCACCTTTAATAATAAACACCTTCATTTACAAATTGCATTTTGTGTTTACTTGTGTTGTCCTTGACTATTGTTTAAATTGTCACACTTAAGTGTGACAAACATGCAAAGGAACAGGAAATGAGGAAGGGGGCAAACACTTTTTCACACCACTGTATGCTGTACATCAAGTAGGCATGTGCAACCTGTTGTACGCATCCCCGCAGGCGAACATTAGGGTAGCAGATAGGATGTCAGACGCTTTTGCTCTGGGCAGGGGTGCCCACTGGCCACCCTGCTCTTTGCAGCCCTCATAAGAGATAATATGCAAATTCATGGATTCAAATATGGGGTCATCCATGAGAAAATCATGTTGTATGCAGACGACATGCTTCTTTTCTTGGCGGACCCCAGCCACTCCCTTTCAGAGGTAATGTCCATAATAGAACAATTTGGTGGATACTCAGGCTTGACCATAAATTGGTCCAAGTCGGCTATGATGATGTTAGATGGAGGGGATGTCGCAATCCCAGAATCTTGTCCAGTACTGGTAGTACCCAGTTTTAAGTATTTAGGGGTACAAGTTGCACACAGAATAGGGGAATACTGCTCCCAAAACATATGTCCTTGAGATTTCGGAACAGGATAAATACGTGGAATAACCTTAAGATGTCACTGGCAGGAAAAGCTAACCTAATAAAAATGATCCTAATGCCCCAACTGTTATACTTCCTCCATACCTCACCGGTAGTAATACACCTTAACATTTTTTGAGTGGTAAATACTTTATTCCGGAGGCTACTGTGGAATACAAAGCCCCCTAGGATCAAGTTGGAACAGCTGCAGCGGTCTAAGGACAGCGGAGGGTTGGCGGTCCACAACCCTTGGCTGTACTACATAGCGGCCCAGCTGCAACACTTGGTAGGCTCCATGCCGCATGAAGCGATGGGCTCAGCTGCGAAGTTGATGCTGCATGCATCCGGAGCGGAGACCATCCCTATGGGACTGGAGGCACAAATGTTTAAGAGCTCCAACAAACAGACCCCAACGTTATCCATGATCCAAAAAATTTGGAATAAGGGCAGACAGCTTCAGGGGGTACAGGGATTCACAGAATATAGTCCCATATGGAGCAACCACATATATGCAGAGCTAGATAAAATACAGCCAGACCCAAGATGGCGACCCCATGGTGTGACAATGCTGTCCCACATATTTCGAGATGTAAACTGCTGACTTTTGTAGACTTACGGACTAAAAATTTAACCTTCCTGAAACCATGGCCTTCCCATATATGCAGCTGCCCCACGCAGTGGCCGCGCAGGGGGACGTAGGGGAATGGGTACTGTCGCCCACCCTGGTGTACCATGCGCTGCATTCCTCGGATGTCACAAAGGGAATGATATCACAATGCTTCCAGATGCTGCTAGCAAGGCACTTGCGTGATCATCCCTGTAAAGCAATGCCAATGTGGAAAAGAGATGTAGGTCAACTCACGGGAGAACAGTGGGAAGAAGCCCTGCAAGCTATAATCTTGTGTTCCTTAAATGTGGTGCAAAAAGTCTCCCAACTCTATATAATACTGAGAGTACATTACACACCAGTCAAACTTTACAAGATGGGCAGGCTAGCTGACCCCTTGTGTGGTAGGGGCAGGCAACCGAAGCTCCACTGGTACTGGAAAGAGGTAATTGACACACTCAACGTGGTGTTTCAAATGCAGATACCCACGGACCCCATATGCTGTATTCTAGGGGTCCTGGAGGATGTGATTCCTGAGGAGCCAGTCAGAGTCGCAGTCTCCAGGGCACTATTCCAGGCAAAGAAACTCTTATTAATGGGCTGGAAATCCGCGGTGCCTCCTACTACAGCGGCCTGGATAACACATATGGGTAACACCCTTATAATGGAAAAGTATATCTACCAGCACAGGGGATGGCCGGGCAGGTTTGAGTGCATATAGTCTAGATGGCTGGACTCACCTGGGTTGAGCCCAAACGAGCTTGTGATGTCCAGACTTCTACAATGTCTATAAAAAAGATTGCCTGTGTCAGGACTGACAAGATGACTGTCGTATCCTTAAGAGATATGCGGGCGGATGGGGGGGTGGAGGACCACAGAGGGGAAAAGTGTGATGATGTAACACCTGTATTTACATTAGCAAGAAAAAACTCTATAGTTGTAATTGTGCACTGGAAATTGCTGTATACCTATGAGTTCAATAAAAACCTGATTTAAAAAAAAAAAAAAAAAAAGAAGTAGGCATGCGCAATTTGTTTAGTAGAATTTTGCATCTTTCGGACATTCGGATGCAGTCGGAAGAATTTTGCAGGGTAAGAAGCTGCAGGACAAATTTTGTAATTGCATTGACTTCCTGGGGGAATATGTAGAATAATGTGGAAGTTACAGCTTCCTATCTAAAAAAAATTCTGGGTAAGACTATCAGCACCCCTCATACTCCATCAAAGTGTGACATGTAAATGTTAAAAGGATTGGTGATTTCCATACAACTACATACATTTTATCAGGTAAAAGTGACTATTTTCTATTACATACATGTATGCATGAGCAAGGCGCTCAAGTGCACTTAAAGCCCTGGTTCACATTGGTGTGAATTGGCATGCAATCTGACATGTCAAATTGCATGCCAAATTAGGAGCAATTGCCGGCAATGGCACAGTTTAAATCACATTTGCGGCGCCGCACTGATTCCCTAAAGTAGTTTCTGTACTACTTTTGGCGACTTTGAGGTGCGATTTCCATTGACATCTGTGCATCAACCCGCACAAATGTCTCTGAAATCACGTCTAGGGCGGGACCGACATGCAGCAATGAAATTGTGCGAGTTCAGCTGAAATCGCATGATTTCATTCCCACTGTCAGTGTGAACCAGGGTTAAAAAAAAACAACACTTATTATTGTCTCGGTTTCTGACTGGGTGAGTTTTCATGAAGCATAACAAAATGACACAGGATGTATGCAATACCTGCCATTCACTGATCTTCTGCTCAAACTTCACTGTGCGCCCCTCTTCTGCAGCTATTTGTTCTCTAACTGGGTTAAGCTGTTTCTCCATCTCGATCACCTAGAAAATAAAATGGACAAAGTTTCTACGCTAATCATAAAGCCAGTAGAATATGTAAAACATATCAAAGAGGTACATTACTACAATGGTGCTTGCTATATGCCCACGTTTTTTTTCTTCTTTAACTAAACTTCAACTTAAAACCTTTCAAACCTCTTGAATGTTTAACAATTAGGTTCTTGCCATTGTATAAATGGTTCTTGGTTCAGATAAGTGATCTCCTAGACCAGCCTTTTTGAACCAGAATGCCCAGGCAAGCTGGGATGCCTTAAGGTTTCTTTAGGGGTGCCTTGGTGAAACGCCTAAAAAAAATTGCCCAAAGATTGTATAGAAGCCAGTAGGTGGATGAATCCTACCTTTTAGTTACCCAAAACTAAAGGTTTTTATTGTGCACCATTACAACCTCCCAGCCGCTGGCGTCCTAAAAACCAATGACATCATTGTCAGTTTTTAAAAACGCACCACACCAGCAGCACAGTGGTGTTAGGTTAGGAGCCCCATAGGGATTGGGTTTTTAGTGCGGTAAAAATGCAGCAAAAACTCATCTCTGTGAAAGTAGCCTATATAAATAACATGACTACGAAAGTTAACAAATGATTTGATGGAAAAACATATCTACGATCAGGGATCTAATATTACTGACACCTCTATATGATCAGAATCAAAGCATTTAATGGTTCCACATATAAAGTTACCATTAAAACATAACCAAGTTTCATCTTAAGCCTGAAAGGAAATGTAATCACATTCCTTTTTAGAAAAGCAATTGCGTTATTCTAAGACCTTTAGCTACATTACACAGAAAAGAGTATAGTCCATCAGGACAAATTTGTTCCCCTTTTTTACACTAACTTACATTGTACATGCATCTATATAGCTACAAATATGACTGTATTCTCCCGATACCCACAACCCAAACCATGGCCATAGTGTGCCATTATATATCTCCCTATGTCTCTCACATGTACACATATTTTCTCATCTTTAATACCGAAAAAAGGATAGACTTACTGGTCACCACTAACTGAAATGCATAAAAAGACTTACCACTGCCCAGGCCATGTTACGGCTGAGATTTTCTAACTTCTCCTTCATCTCACCCAAGGATGCCAGATTTTTAAATCTATCCTCCTTTACTATGCAATCCTGCTTAAGCTCCTGCAGTTTCTAAATTGAAAGGAATAGAAAACAAATGTCAAGACTTTAAAGAGGCACAAGCCATTTAAAACCTAAACTTGCGGGATGGATAAATACAGAAATTACTTTAAATAGTTTTCCAAGATGGCTCAAACAAACTATTTCCCTTACTATTGGTGCAGCGGCTGTCAGTGCAATATGCATCAAATACCAACAGTATACAGCGCTGTATTTTAAGGAATGAATACAAGGTCCTCTGATTGGCTGAGGTGGAGAGTCAAGCGAATGGTGTCCTGATCTCCACCTAAAGAGGAAGTCTTGTATTCATACATAAAAATAAAAATGTTCCTGTGAACGGCTGAACAGCGCTCAGACTGACTCCATATTGTTTTCCGGGAATGGGAAGCCCCCCTTACTGCTGCTGGAGCACATCGCCGTTTACTGTATGGAGCGGATACTACAGTTTAGACAGTGCTGACAGCCACTGCATTAATTAGTAAAGGAAATTGCGTGGGCCAGCTTGGCTCAAGCAAAGTATTTAAAGTCATAGTATACTGTATATAATTAGGCTTCAAAAGCCAGCATTATACAGCGCATCCATTTTAAAAATGTCTAGCAGAAGTTAATACTGTCCACGGCAACCAGATAAAGGATGAAGAGGAGCGGAAGACTAGGTTTTGATTGGGAATTTGAGACATCTAGTTACAGCCCAACTTCAACAAAATTTTTCTTTACAGCTTTAGCGTTAGACCTACTTCAAATTTTTTATGTTATTTATAATCCTGATGGGGAGCTTTCCGCTGACCTCCTGTATTGTCACCCAGGCAGGGAGTGTAAATTTCTCCAGCAGGTTGAAAGGCAGCAATAAAACCTGACAGACGGGTTAAACATGAATGTATGATTTTATATATATATATATATATACACACATATACATACACACACACTGGCTAAAAAGGGGGCAAGTCCAACAAGGTTTATGCCAACTCTTGGACTTGCTGCTTATTTACAATTTACACTTTCACAAAGTACTAGGAGTATAGCTATTGCAGCAGATGTAATTCTGCTACAAAGCAGCTTCTGTGCCTGCTCCTCCCCTCCTCTGCCCATTCAGAGAATACTTTATACTTTTAAAACAAAAATGTGAATAATATAAAAGTGCTTGAGGATTGGACTAGGAGAGGATGGTGATGCAGATTGGCTGCAAACAACTCCACAGCTTCTATGGAGGAGACCAGAGTATCCAGTGTTGGAGCACCAGAAAAATAGTGATAGCTATACTCCTAGCACTCTATAAAAGTGCTAACTGTAAATAAAATTGATAAGTCTTGGAGGTGTCATAAAACTTGATGGATGTAATCCAGGGGTAGGCAACCTCAGCCCTCCAGCTGTTTTGAAACTACAAGTCCCATGATACATTGCAAGACCTTAACAACCACAGGCTCCTAGAGGCAGAGGTATAATGGGATTTGTAGTTTCACCACAGCCGGAGGGCCGAGGTTGCCTATCCCTGATGTAATGCCTTATAAATCGGAACATTTTACATTGCAAAAAGTGTATATATTTCCAGAGTTGTTCTTTACAGCGCATCTAAACCCAAAAACAAAAACAATTTATATATTGCAGCTTTCCAATGCTTAATTGAGGTGACTGCATCATTTTCTGTCCATGTGTGGCTACAATGACTGACTGCACTGCATCTAGGGGCAGAGCCATGGTTACCCCCCAGAATAGGCTTTAAACATATTTGCATTTGTCATCTCCATTATAAGGGGGCTTATAATGGAGCCAGAAAAGATCACTTTTGCTTGTTTTTCAGCTGACAGGAAGTGACATGAATACTGCATTTCCGGCAAGATCAATTGGTATTTTCTGTAATTGCTGAAAAATAGGATTTTTATAACAACTTACCTGTAAAATCCTTTTCTTTGAAGTATATCATGGGACACAGGGCCATAGTAGTTACTATATGGGTTATAGGCCACTTTCAGGTGATAGACACTGGCACGCCCTCAATTAAAAAGTGCACTCCCTATATAACCCCTCCCACTGGTAGGAGTATCTCAGTTTTGTAGAAAAACAATACAAGTGTATTAGCAAAGAAGGGAGGGACCTCTGTGTCCCCTGATGTACTTCAAAGAAAAGGATTTTACAGGTAAGCGGTTATAAAAATCCTATTTTCTTATCGTACATCACAGGACACAGAGCCATAGTAGTTACTATGTGGGATGTCCCATAGCAAGGCCAACTGAAGGGAGAGAGACACAACAAAAGTAGGGCACCAAGAGACTAGACTCGTAATGCAGCCTGTAGTACACTGCACTCAAAGGCGATATTTTCATGATCTTTTACAGCTACTTGATAGAATCTGGTAAATGTATGGACTGAAGACCAAGTTGCGGCCTTGCAGATCTGAGCCATGGAGGCTTGGTGATGCAATGCCCAAGAAGCACTAACAACCCCAGAGAAGTGTGCCTTAATATGAACAATTACTTGACATATCCATTTAGATATAGTAGATTTCGATGCTGCCTGTCCTCTTTTAGGACCGTCTGGCAACACAAACAAAACATTTGTTTTATGAATCTGAGCAGACACTTTCAACAGGCTTTGACCGCTCTCCCCACATCAAGAGAATGTAGTGATCTTCCTTCCACAGAACGAAGTTCTGGAAAAAATTAAAGGCAGAACAATATCCTGGTTTAAATGAAAAACCTATACTACCTTAAGTAGGAATTCAGGATGAGGGCGCAATAAAACCTCATCCTTATGAATAAACCAATATGGCTCTTTACAAGAAAAAGCAACCAACTACTCTGATATTCTTCCTGCAGAAGATATGGCAGCCAAGAAAATAATTTTTCCTTGCCAAGAGGACCAAGGGAATATCTCGGACCTTGCAAGAGAAGGTATGTCGATAGCGGTAGGGTCGTAGGGTCCCCTATTGCCATTTATATAATTTCGGCAAACCAACATCTCCTGGGCCACAAGAATCATCTCCTTCCCTTCTTTCTTGATCCTGCGAGAAGGCGCGGAAGCAGCAGAACAGGAGGAAAGGCAGACTGATCCCACGGAAAAACCAATCCAAACCAATCTGTTCCGTATGCCAACGGATCACTTTGTCCTTGACACAAAGTAGTCAATCTTTTTGAAACTGGATGCAAACAGATCCACGTCCGGAACTCCCCATTTTTGGCATATTGACAGAAAGATGTCGAGGTGAAGGGACCATTCTCCTGGGAATAATTGCTGGCGACTCAAGTATTCCGCCTGCCAATTCCCTATCCCTGGAATGAAAATTGCGGATAGGCAAGGAATGTTGATTCCCCAAGATAGAATATGATTCACCTCTCTCTGGGCTGCATGACTTCTCGTGCCCACTTGGTGATTGATATAGACCACAGCTGTGGCATTGTTGGATTGGATCCGGACAAGACAATTCCATAGTCTGAGCATCCAGGCCTCCAGCCCGAATCTCTAGAATATTGATGGGCAAGATCATTTCCGATTTAGACCATTTCCCTTGGACAGACGCTTCTTCCAGGACTGCTCCCCACAGAAGGCTGGCATCTGTTAGCACCTTCCAGGTAACTGGTAGAAAGGATTTTCCTTTTTGAAGAGTCTTGGATATTAACCACCAATTGAGATGGTGATGCACTTTGGGGGATAAACGCATTGGGAAGTCCAGAGCTTCGACCTTCTTGTTCCAAAGGTGAGAGGATACGGTTTTGCAGCAGTCTTGATTGAAACTGCGCATAAGAAGCGGCCTCAAAAGAAGCCACCATCTTTCCCAAAAATTTCATGAAAAGTCAAATAGAAGGATTCTTCTTTGTTTTGATCAACTGAATCAGTTCCCTTATGGAGCTGACCCTTTCCTGGGGCAAAAACACCCTCTTCTGAGCTGTATCTATGATCAGCCCCAAGTACTGCAATCTCCTCGATTGTTTTAAGGAGGACTTTTCTAGGTTGAGAATCCAACCTAGGTATTCCAGGTAGTTGACTCTGGTGACCAAACATTGGTTTTAAGCGAGCTATCAATTGATCTGTCAAGAGTAGATTGTCTAAGTAGGCTAGTATCGTTATACCTTGAGCCCCTAACCTGGTTAAAGACGGAGCCAGGATCTTTGTAAACACTCAAGGTGCAGTAGCTAGACCGAAGGCAGAGCTACAAACTGGAAATTAAGATTTTCTACCTCGAATTGTAGAAATTTTGTGGTGAGTGGGGAAAATCGCTCACCAGACGGCACATAGAGAAAGGCATCCTTGATGTCGATTGACGCCAGAAGTTCTCCCCCTTGTAGGATGGAGACTACTGATTGGATTGACTCCATGCGAAAAGAATGGTATTCAAAAACTGGTTTAGCTCTTTGAGATCTAAAATGGGTCTGACATCCCTGTTGGGTTTTCGAACCGTGAAAAGGTTTGAATAAAAACCCTAATCCTTGCTCTTCCAAGGGGACCACCGATATCATTCTTTGAGACAAGAGACGATCCAAAGCTAGAAAGAGGGACTTCTTTTTCACTGGATCTCTGGGAACTTTTGACCTGAGAAAATGAGGAGACGGCAACCCTCTAAACTCTAGTTTGTAACCTAGAGAATTGAGGAAGCCACCCATCTGTCTTGACATTGTTCCTGCTAGACCCTTGAAAACTGTAGAAGCCCGCCCCCCTCCCCACTTGAGAGAGCGGGGTGCCCCTTCATAAAGAGGCTTTAGTATTTTGTTTTGTGGGATACCTCCCCCAGGTCCTCTTTTGGCCCTGGGACTGACTCTGAGGTTTAACTCTCCGTTTTCAGTTGGTCATGATGTTTTGTATAATCATTTTTTGTTAAAACTTATACCAGCTTTTGGGGTTGTTCATGTTTAGGTTTATGTTTATAATATTTAGGTCACCAGGGGTTCTGTTGTTGAGATTTGAATTTGCATCCACACTATGTTTAAGTTTTACATATTGTGTATGCTTTATGAGTATTTTAAAATAAATAAAAAAAAAAATTTTATATAAAAGAGGAAAAAACTTTTTCCCGTTTATGGGGCTTTATAGAGTTGTGTAACATCTATATACGGAGCGACATTAAATGAATGTGTGTGTGTGTGTGTTTATTAGCCGATTGAGGTTTGATAGTGTTATGGTGCAATAGATTTACATTGCATCTCATGGATGGTTGAGGTTTCTATATATATATATATATATATATATATATATATATATATATATATATATATATATATATATAGATATATTCTATATATCTGTTCCATGTTAATTTTGAAAGGTTTGGGGATTCGTTAATACATGATTGATTCTGTGGAATTTATATTTAATTATTAAACTAGGGTGCCTACTACTCTCCGTCAGAGCGCTTCCCTTTCACACTTCATTACAATTGTGTTTATTTTACTGTGTGTGGATAATTGGGTAAACGCTGTGACAGTGGGTCAGAGGAACTCTTAAGGAATCAATAATCAAAAAGAAATAACATACATTAACCCCTTTAATGTTTACTATGCATGCGCGTCGGGGTTTTGGTGACATCCATCAATATGCCACCTAGTGCCTTAGACTTGAGGACTTTTCATTTAGTAGAAACATAAGTTTTTTCTATACGTCTTCATATGTCTTTATATAAGCCTATACACACACAGTATGAGATATGTAGTGAGGTTTATAACCTTCTTATTCACAAGTAGATTATCAAGTGGTCGTTTCCGATATATATATATATATATAGATATATATATCTATATATATCTATTATATATATATATATATATATATATATATATATATATATATATACACACACACACATACATACACACATGGGTCTCACATGTGGAAGAGGGCTTTATAGTAACACTCACACATGGACAAGGGCACTTATTTATTTAATGTTATGGATGTAAAGCACTCAATTTATTTACTCGTTTATTCACTTATGATTGACATTTGAGTATTATATGTTGAAATCTCTCTTTTTCCATAGTAAGCTAAGCCATGAAGCTTCATTCTTTTTGGTTTATTTAATAATTTACTGCATTATAGATTTCTATTATTCATATATTTTCTCACTACTCAAATATCTTCATTTCTCACACATTCACATTTGTTCACGCGTTATTATACACATTGTTTGGTGATACATGATTCATCATTGATAATATACCTGATTTATATTTTCACTTATTCACATTTGCATTTTAAGATATTCATAAAAAAAATTAAAATTATGCTTTTTCATTTATTCACTTATATATTGAGTATTGCATTTTGTGGGTTTTAATTATTTAACTACTTCATTATTCAAATTGTTTAATTAGACACGGTATTTAATACATTTTTTGTGTTGTGATTGTTTGCTATGATTAAGCACTACAGCTAGTGCAAAACGTCAGCATTTTCCTTGTTTGCTGTGCTTGTTGAGCTGTGATGTGACCCTTCAATAAAGTAAGATGGTTTTTCTGAGCCGTCATGACTGCCTAAAGGCTGATGCCTCTGCCACCAGAGAAGAAGCACGTTTTAAAAGAAAAAATGCTTAAACTTCTTTTTAACCGGAGAAAAGGGAATTTTTCTCATTAGAAATTCATTGGATATACCTATCCAGATTATCTCCAAATAACCGTTCACCGTGAAATGGGAAAGCCAAGAGCTTTTGCATGGTGCTTTGGCTAACCAATTTTTCAACCATAGGATTCTACGCACATGTACCAGCCGTAGCATGAGCCGTGAGGCCTGGAGAATCTTTGATAGAGTCTACTGTAAAAATGAACGCTTCCGATATCCCAGGCAAATCTTAGGCCTGCTGATCAGGAATAATCTTGAGTACCTCCATAAACTGGTCCTTTAAGGACTGAAATACTCTGATTGCTGCCAGGCTGAACCTGTGAGCGAAATACAGATTTTAAAAAGGAATTCCAACTTATCTGTTGGATCCTTTAGCATATGAGCATGTCAGGTACAGAGGCTATAGCAGCGTCAACTGCTGGAAATCCCCATTTTTTATAGAACGCATCCTCCATAGGATAAAGTATTGAAAACTTTTTTTAGAGGAAAAAACTGTTGATCTGGGTGCTCCCACTCAGAATACATAAGCTTTTTTAGCCATGAATGGATAGGAAAAAACATGAACAGATTGAGGAGGCTTTAGTGAACCCAAACCAAATGTGGGCTCATCGATTGACTGTGCTTATTGGCAGTAAAAATGTGGAGCAGACCAGTTCAGTGAGAGACTGTACCAACCCACCTTTCTTGCGAACCTGATCCTTTCGTATTAGGTTCATCGGACATCAGCCTCTTACTGGTCCCTTGAGAAAAATTTGTCATCTCTCTCACCTTGTTCCTCAGCATGAGGGTCCTGAGCATTGGACGGGGACCCAAGTCCCACTCTGGGATGCAATTAAAGCATCAATCTTTTGCTCCAAACTTAGAATGGTTGGAGAAAAAAAACTTCCTTAGTTATATATACAGGGGCTGTAAAGCAGCTGCAACACTTCCCCCTCCTGATGGCTCATTCTGACCAGCCATATTGCTCTCAGGGGAGGGTGCCATCTTTTTTGAGGCCCCCTAGTGACTATAGTCTTTCTAGAGCCCTTTTTTTTCTTAGGCGATTTTAACCTCCCTATCAGCCATAGCCTGATGCACAAAGCAGAGGTACTACCAGAAGGAATGCATGCATTGCTTGAGCAATAGTCCAGCTCAGCCTGATGCAGTAGCAAATGTGTCAAAGGTATGCCTGTGTCACCAAACCACATATATACCTTCGCAATGGTGCCATTAAAACACACATTCCCCACGCTGGGCGTTGGAGGACGCCAATGGCGCGCTAAGCCGCCCCCCCCCCCCCCATCACTACGGCCCTTCCTCTCTCCTTTCAAAAGAAAGCTTTTCCCACTCTAGTGCGGGCTCTGATAATCAGAGAGAAATGGAGATGGGGGGTCCTGGAAGCCGCCGAGCAGTGTGCCATTCGCACTTATTTAATTTTTTTTGAGCGCTCTTTCCCTGAAGAAAAAAAAACAGCACAGGGGGGTGTCTGGTAGGGAGGCAAAACCTCCCTGGCTAACCAGAGGTCTGCTGCCGGCCGGAGGAAGAGAAAACTGCTTTTTTCATGGACACATCGTGGGCTCTCTGAGAAGCATGAGACGTAAGTGCTGTATACAGCCCCCAGTGGCAACACATAGGCATGACAACATTTACTAAATTAAAGGAGACATTTGTAAGAAAATGTAAAAAAAATTTGTAGAAAAACTCCACTTACCTTTCCCGCAGCAGGGTTTTCTGTGGCAAACCAACAGACCCAATATTCACCCTTCACGGTGGGTTTCGTTAAACCTTCAGGAGCTGGGAATCCTCAAGGAAACCCACAATCCTGGACCTGTAATACCACCACTGCCAGTAAAACTTTATGGCCTCAATACCAAAAAGTACTGGATCCTGGGGTCCAGCTCCCTAAAAAGAGAAGGGTTACAGGCAAGGCCTCGGATCCGAGGCCAGGTACCATTCAATTCGGCCAAAAAGACAATTTGAAACAATCCGGCTGCACGGCTAGCCCCAGGAAGGATTGCTCCAGTGGAGCTCAGCACAGCACATCTTTACTTGTGACCAACACCTTAGACACTGGAGAAAAAAATAGGATTTTTTTGTACTCACCGTAAAATCCTTTTCTCTGTAACTCACCGACCAACACAGCTCCTCTCATAGCCATTGGGTTTCATGCCCTATTACTAGGAGATACCAGGCATTAGTTGTTATACTCACAACTCTCAGTTCCGCCCAGGGGACGGTCCCTTGGGCAACAACCCTCCAGCCTGTCATGCAGTCATCAGTACGTCAACAAGCAGTATAACGTAAAGAGAAAAAGGAGGGATGGGTGCTGTGTCGGTCTGTGAATTACAGAGAAAAGAAAAAAAATCCTATTTTCTCTTATATTCCCCGACCGGCACAGCTCCTCTCATAACCATTGGGACATCCCCAAGCAGTGCCAAACGAGGGGTGGGAAAACAGCATAGAAACTTCATCCACCATGGCAAGTGGGAACTAGTGAAACTTTACCCACAAAAAAAAAAAAACAGTGCGTGGAGAAATCCACCACAAAACCAGGGTACCCTCAACAGGAGTGACTACCCAAAACCGCACAAAAAAACTACGGAATGTAATGCAACAGGGCATTAACTTAACGGTACTGTGTTATTATCGAAAAACCACGAAAAAAGGAAATACATTGCATATTCAATTACAATTATACGGCCGCCTGCAAAACTTCGCGGCCATAACAGGCATCAGCCGATGCACTGACGTCTACCTTGTAGAACTTGGTAAACGTGTGGACAGAGGACATCGCTTTACACACCTGAGCGACAGATGCTAGGTGTCGGAAGGCCCAAGACGTTCCGATTGCCTTCGTGGAGTGGGCCGTTACCGGAAAGGGGGGGCACCTGCCCCTTCAAGGCGTAGGCTTGTACCACAATCTGTCTGATCCACCTGGAAAATGGTGACCGATGAGACCGCCATGCCTTTCTTGGGACCAGCCACCGAAACAAACAGTGAGTCTGACTTCCGAAAGGGAGCAGTGGCAGACAAATACACCTTCAGAGCCCGAACCACATCCAGAGCGTGAAGGGCCACCTCCTTAGGGTGCTTCGGCTTAGGACACAGAGATGGTAATACAATGTCCTCATTGATATGAAAAGCCGAGACCACTTTCGGTAGAAAAGATGGTTGCGGACGCAACACCACCCTATCCTTGTGGATAACCAGATAAGGTGACTTGCAGAACAAAGCCACCAGTTCCGAAACTCTCCTGGCTGATGTGATGGCCACTAGAAAGACCACTTTCTGGGAAAGAGTCAACAGGGGAATCTCCCTGATATTTTCAAATGGAGGTTTTTGAAGCGCCGATAACACCAGGTTCAAATCCCACGGGGGTAACGTTGGCCGTGCCGGAGGGACTACATGTCGTACCCCCTGAACAAAAGGTACTCACTAATGAGTGAGATGCCAGGGGTCGCTGAAAAAAGACAGCCAAGGCTGAAATTTGCCCCTTAATGGTGCTTAACACCAATTTCTGGTCTACTCCTTGCTGAAGAAACAGCAGGATCCTAGATATAGAAAAGGAACGCAGATGCCACCCTTTCCCCTAACACATGGATATGCTGGCCTTCCAGGTACGATGATATATCTTCCGAGAAGATTTCCACTCCCTCAACATAGTTGGGATCACCGAGTCTGACAGACCCCGGTTCCTCAACAGCCATGCCGTTAAAGCCAGCGATGGTAAAGCGGGATGGAGAATCGGACCTTGAGACAGAAGGTCCTCTCGTAACAGCGTACTAGGTCTGCGTGCTAAGGCCAATCTGGGGCAATCAGTATTACTGGAATCCCCTCAACTTCCACTCTGCGAAGCAAACATAGCAATAGTTTCAGTGGAGGTAAGGCGTAGATCAGCTGGTACTGATCCCACGGAGCCACCGGTGCGTCTGCCCACGGATCTCTTGTCCTGGACATGAATCTCGGCACCTTGAGATGGGAGGCCAGAAGATCCACGTCTAGTGTGCCCCACCTCAGGCACAGAAGCCTGAATACCTCCATATTCAACGCCCATTCTCCTGGGTCCAGCATCTGGCGACTCAGATAGTCCATCTGCCAGTTCTCCACTCCCGGGATGTAAATGGACGACAGGGCCAGTACGTCGCTCTGCCCACCGAAGTATGTGAGCGACCTACTGTGCGGTGGCTGAGCTTCTTGTTCCCCCTTGGTGATTGACGTATGCCACAGCTGTGGCGTTGTCAGACTGGATCCTGATTGCATGCCTCTGAAGTCTCATCGACCAAATGGAGAGGCACAGCCTGATCGCTCTTAGTTTGAGCAGATTGATCGGCAACTTGGAATCTTCTGCCGACCAGAGGCCCCCAGCAGACTGAACCCCCCCATCACTCCACCCCAGCCGGTGAGGCTGGTGTCCATTGTGCTCACTGTCGACTTCAGAGATAGGAGCGACTTCCTGGACTAAATCACCGGGGACCTCAGGCACCAGATCAGCGAGTCTCTGACTGACTAGCTCACCTGGATCTGTCAATCCAGGGACAACCAAGATTTGCCACATTTTGTCAAAATTTCCTTCTGCAGGACTCTGGTGTGGAACTGGGCATATGGTACTGCCTCGAAGGAGGCTACCATGAGTCCCAGGACTCGCATGCAGAAGCGCAGCGACGTCAACTTGCGGTTCATCAGCAGTTTTACCGTGGATCTGAGAGTCTGCAGTTTGTCTGAAGAGAGAAAAACTCTCGCTTCCATGGAGTCCAGCAGCAAGCCTAGGTACTCCAGATGCTGGCACGGTACACTCACCGACTTCTTTAGGTTCAACAGCCACCCAAATTATTGAAGGGTCTGCATGTTGATCACCACATCCTCCCCTAATTCTGAGGGGGAAGATGACCTCAGGAGATCATCTAGGTATCCCACGATCGCGATCCCACGCTGCCGCAACAACACCAAAACTGGAGCCAATACCTTGGTAAAGACTTGGGGGGCTGATGCCAGACCAAAAGGAAGAGCCACAAAATGGTAGTGGGCTTCCCCGGCTGCAAAACGCAGAAACTACTTTTGATGCCGAAGGCATATGGGTATGTGCAGGTACGCATACTAGATGTCTAAGGATGCCAGGGAGTCCCCTTGATGGAGGGCAGCCACTACTGAGTGAACCGATTCCACCCTGAACCTCTGCACTTTTACAAAGCGATTGAGGGCATTCAAGTCCAAGATTGGACGCATCCCTTCCTTCTTGGGAACCACAAACAGATTTGAGTAGAATCCCTGGAAGCGTTCCAGCTCCGGAACAGGTACAATCACCCCTCGATTCAGCAAGTCCCTTAAGGCCCCAAACAGAGCCTCCCGGGGATACGGGTACGCTGGAGGGGAAGAATCTGTTTGGCGGCCAAGAGAGGAACTCTATCTTGTAGTCTGTGGAAATCAGATCGCAGACCCATTGGTCGGATAACCGAGAGGACCAACGGGCTGCAAACTCCCGAAGTTGACCCCCCCACCCGAGACCTGGGTGGGGGCAAACCTTTATGCGGCAGCACTTTTATTCGCTGGCTTGTTAGGCTTGCGGTTCCAGGGACGTTTTTGACCGTCCGTGGGCGTCCTGTCGGGTTGGAGACGTTTTGTCGAAGCACTGGGCGGACGAAAAAGCTGCTTGTGAGCGGAAAAAAAGAGGGCCCTTGCCTGCGGTGTGGCTCCTTAGCCTTCCTGGCCTGTGGGAGTAGAGTACTCTTACCACCAGTGGCATTTTTAATAATGTCATCTAACGAGGCTCCAAAGAGCCGGTCGCCAAGGAAGGGAAGATCCCTCAGGGCTTTCTTGGATGCCTGGTCAGCAGACCAGCATTTTAGCCAAATCAGGCGCCTCAGCACCACAGCTGACACTGAAGCCCTGGATAACAGAGGGAGAGTATCCAGGGCCGTGTCACAGACGTACTTAAGGCCTTGCACTAGTTGGTCTGCTAGTTCCACGCAGACAGGGGAGGCCTGTTGCTCTCCCATTTCGTGGTGCAAAAGTTTTACCCACTCGGTCAGTGTCTGCGACACCAGTGCGGATGCCAGTACAGGTCGCACGGCTGACCCCACAACCGTAAACAAGGAACGAGCCACCGCCTCGGCCTTCCTGTCCGCGTGATCCTTGAATGCAGGAGTCCCCTCAACCGGGATTATGGTTACTTTATTTAACCCGGATACTGGGGGGTCCACGACCGGAGGAGCCGACCACTTTTTTAGAAGGCTTTCCTCAAAGGGGTAACGCACCGCCATGTATTTGGGGATCGCAAAGGTCCGTTGAGGGCGACCGCATTCCTTGTAAATTAACTTATCAAAATAAGTCAGATACGGGAACACCTTAGGTGAACGTGCTGGCTTGCGGGACCCAAAAGGGACCGGTACATCAGCAGAGGGATCCGCTGGCTCCTGAATCTTCAGGGTATCACGCACAGCTGTGATAAGTGCTCCAACTAGCGCTTTGTCGCGCGCGGACACGGACGGGGACTCATCCTCACTGTCCGAACGGTCCTGGTCAGCGTCATCTGACAAGACAGAGCAGGGGTCACCGGCCTCAGCAGGACCCGAGTCTGTGTCAGAGCTCTCCCCAGAGGATGGGGGGGGGGGGGGGGGGGGGAGCAGGGGCCGCTTTTTAGCACCTTTCTTCCCACGTGCCACCTCTATCTTGGCAACAAACTAATTGAGGACCGCCGTAAGGATGGCCATAGGGACCACGCAGTTCGCAGGTGACCCGGTTGCAATTGCCAGGATTTTGGGGGAAGAAACACCAGTTTCTGAAGCCATGCTGACCCTACCCTGTCTGCCACCCGAAGGGGACTTAGGACAGTGACAGTCCCACCCTCCTGCTGCCGCTGACTGAGGGGCTCTAACCTGCTGGACTCACCACCCTGGGCAGTTCTGCGCTGTATTACCGCAGTGCCTGATGATCCCCAGCGCTCCCAGATGAAGAGATAGCAAAACTGTCAGTGGCCGCACGATCGGTGAGCGATCTTACACACGTGTCCAGAATCACAGGATAAACCTCCCAGCGCTCTGTGATGACCAAACAGGAAGCTGAGGGCACAGGGGCTGCTGCTAGAGCACAAAAAACGTGCTCCGGCTACAAGAAAATGGCTGTCAGTGTTCTAATAGAGAATCACTAGGAAAATGGCGGCTTGAAGCCAGAAGCATGTCTGACCCTTGCCCATACTTGAAATGGCCGCTGATCAGCACTATGAGAGGCTGGAGAACATGTGGCAGACAGCGCTGCACCAACACATGGGCAGACTACACAGGCATCCAGAGGGACTAAACTGCAGGACCCAGGCACCTAGCACAGCTAAACCCCCAGGTGAGAGCCCGGGGCGCACACACACACCGCTCAGCACATGTACAGCCCCCCCCCCATGAGGGGGGGAAAGGAGGTGAGTTTGGGACATGGGAGAGAAAAGAGGGGGTGAGGGAGGCCCCCCGAATGGACCTCCCAGGGAATGCCCAGCTGCTCCACCCTGCCAAGATAGGGAGAGCTGTACTTACCAGTCCTGAAGAGCTGGGAGACATTCCATGGTAGTCAGCTCCTGATCAGTACAGGGAAGACTACTGGCCCAGCATACTGTGACGCAGACATCAGTAGCCCGGTCATATGTATGCCCCGGAGCATAAAGCTCACAGATCACCTCTGGAGTTGAGGTATGTCGTGGCCTGCCGAGCCGTAGCTGCGACCTGCACACGCTCAATGGCCGGACTGGGGAGACTACAAGGATAAGTTTACCAGCCGGCTATTG
This sequence comes from Lithobates pipiens, assembly GCF_037356315.1. NCBI lineage: Eukaryota > Metazoa > Chordata > Amphibia > Anura > Ranidae > Lithobates > Lithobates pipiens. The sequence continues at coordinate 536,395,945 of NW_027507758.1, forward strand.
ATAGAAGATCACAGGATCATTCATCTTGCACAAAAAGCCAAGCTTCTGCATCAAAAAAACACGGACCTATGGGCCCGCATGGTTCCTAGGTCTATCTCCTTCACTAGGCAAGAAAAAACTGAGTCTGCTAGGGCAGGCTGTGGGGGTTGTAGCCTAGGAACTGCCCCCTGGGCGGAACTGAAAGTGTTGTGTTACAACTTTGCCTAGTATCTCCAGTGATAGGGCTGACAACCCATTTTGTTACAGAGAGGAGCTGTGTTGGTTGGTGAATATAAGAGAAAATAAGAATAAAGTGATTTTTAAATAATATAAAGAAGATTTAAAAGTGCCCCTGTTCCCATGTGCAAATGCGCACTCTGGTCCTACATGCATATGCAAACGGCGATTGCACCACACAGTTGAGGCATTGATGCAAATGTCAAAGTGAGAGCATAATTCTAGTCCCAGAACTCCTGTGTAACTCTAAACTAGTAACCTGAAAAAGCGTTTAAAGTATGGAGACATTTCACGGGCATACGCAATTTTAAAACATGACACGTTTGCTATCTATTTACTCAGAGTAATATCATAATACATAAAAATGGATATTATATTGTGTTTTTGTGCATTCAAATTGAAGTGTATTTTTCCCAAAGAAACTGCGTTTGAAAAACTGCTGAACAAATATTATGTGACATAAAAATATACAACACCCACCATTTTATTCTCTAGGGCCTTAAAAAAAAAATATCATGTATGGAAGTTCTAAGTAGTTTTCTAGGGAAAAAAAAATGTTTTCATACATAGGAGTGCATTGTCAGAATTATCCCAGACTGAGTCTAGGATTCAAAGCACTTCATGAAGGATACATTGTTAACAACCCTGCACTGTTGGCAGTAAAGTCACTGTGAGCACTTACCTCTTCACCAAAATTAATTTGGTTATCTGTTCTGGCCTTTGTTTCCATGATGTAAGAATAATCTTCCTTCATCTGTTCCAGCTGTGTAGCTTTCATAAAAAACTAAAGCAGAAAAAATGCAAGTTAAAAAAAATCCATGATAAAATTTTTGTATATTAAAGCAGAACTAAACTCCCCAGTGTATTCTACCTTCCATTCATGCAGCAGTTACATCTCGCGCTGGCCGCTGTCCTTATCCCCACGGAATCTCTGCCTCTTAATTGGTCAGCATGGGATGAGGTCATTCCAAGCATGTGCACGGGAGTCAGTGATTCCAGCACAGCCAGAGTGTGGCGGTTATGCAACCTGAGCTGCACATTGGCAATTCAGTGTACATTCAGTAGAAAACTGCAAGCAGGAAGTTAAGTTTGTATAACTGCAGAAGAGACATAGCATGTCTCACCTGCAATAAAAATCTGCCTGCTCACAGTTTTATAAAAGTTAGGTTTAGTTCCACTTCAGTTGATGCTGGAAGCAGCTTAGACTGCCCTCCATTATCTATAGTTAATGGAAAAAAACAGCTACTACGTAGCCAATATTGTACATGGTAGACAAGTGAAAACTGCATTTGACTAATCACACACTCATACAACTGATATATTGTCTTCTACAGCAGCCAAACATCCAACCTATATGAATAATGCAAATATCTTTCAAATAGCTTACACAGTACATATGAATAGTCACAAATATGTGCTTTATAACCTCTGTAATGCTGAGAGAGACTTGTTGCTGCATGTTAGGGCATGTGCCAGAAAACCTTGTGCCATCTGCTCCTGTAAACATAGCCATATGCTTAGATTAAAAGCAATGGCCAGCAATAGGTCTGAAGGGCTGCCCCATATCTTGATGTTCAGTACTGAGAATTTGCTGCTTTCCTGTAATAAATTAAATTATTACACAACCTGGAAGGGGATGCCAGCTTTAAAATGGATTATTGAAAAATAAATAAAACTCATGCACATAGCAGTGGAGCAGGGGGAATGAAATGAGATCTATTTTATCTCATGGTGACCTGCAGGAACCATAGTAACACAACAGCTAAACAAGCCTGGTACTATGGAAATTGTTTAATAGAAATGAGGATATTTGAAAGGCAGCATCTTAAATCACCTTTGCAATGAATTATACCTGCCCAGAAACCAACGATAGTAAAAGTATGTTGGAATGTCAGAGGAGAAATTAAATCAGAAATAAATCACATATTTTAAATGGATTATCCATTGTTCATTCTTTTTAAAAAAATTATCAGAGGCATACATTACAGTCAAGCAATCAGAACTGGATACTGAAGCTATTGGTTGAGTATCATTATGTACCTTGCATCATAGAAAAAGAAACTCATAATACATTAGAACTTTTCTCACCTTGTACTTGTCAGATTCATTCTTCGACTGCAAAAACAGTTTACTCATTTCTTGAGTTAGAACAGACACTGGGTTGTCAATCTAAATGAAAAAGTAGTTAAAACCACATATCACAGAAAGTTAAAACGCTAGCAAAAACATTTTTGAGACCTGGGCAACAATCACTACCTGTAGCAGTTAACTACCAAACTAGTAAGAAATATGATTTAAAACAAGCCCCTGCCCACCTGCACAGCTATAGGCACTGCAGAGCAATCCATCTTCAAGTTTCCATTAATCTGTCGGCGGCTTGGTTCACACCGCTGCCTTATTATATGTGTTACATGTCAGTTTAGAAGGCTGGAGAGTCACTACTGGGAGAGGGGAGCGGAGTTGTGTGACATTGTGAAATTGAAGGATGAATTGCACCCCAGTGCCTGGCAGCTACAGAAATCGTCTTAAAGCTCATTTAGTGTTTGTATATGTTTGAATATTTAATTATGTGAATGTCCACAGCCTGGTCTTACATTTGCATTTATAATCGAAAATTTTGTATTAATTAGCTCAGTTTAACCCCTTCCCACCAACCGTACACATATATGCAGCCCATTTCCGTGAGGCTGCATATATGTGTATCTATCTTTGTGCTGGACGGCCGCCGCACAGCGTGCTCCCACCACAAAGACCAACCTCTCACCAATCGCCCCAGGTCTCGTACGAACAATCGGGACCCGGGACTCCCAGTTCCAGGTTACTCGATCGTTGTCATAGCCTCCGATTGGCTATCACAGCAATCATTCCATGTGAGCCAATTCCTGTGTTTACTTCCTCTTCTAAATGAAGAGAAAGATACATTGTACCTTCATTTTCTTGCAGGAGAAGAAGATATAGACAAACAAGTGTTTAAAAAAATAAATAATAAAAATGTGTACCATTGTGTCTGGGCCCTACTACAGGTACAACAACAACATACACATATGTGGTATTGTTGTGATCATCAGGAGCAGGAGAATTTATTTTGGGTTAATCTTTGGTGGTAATTTATGGTAATAGTAAGAAGAAGGAGATTTCCATTGCCATTTACCACCAAAAGAAAGCCCTAGGTGTCCTGGATTAAAAAAAAAAAAAAAGTATAATCCACCTGGATACACAAGGTAGTTGTAAAGATATATACAGTTTTACTAACACATGTAAAAGTTGCTAAATTGTGCTCAAGCATTGATATTTGTTTTACCCTTACGTGCAAAGGGCGGTCAATGTGACAAAACAAATTGTTAAAGTGGAGGTCCGCCCACAGCTGCAAAAATTAAAAGCCAGCAGCTACACATACTGCAGCTGCTGGCTTTTATATTTAAGACACTTAACTGTCGGGTGCTGCCGCCGCCATTGCGGGTAAGGGAGCCCGGCAGTGTAACCTTAAGTCTTGACATTGGGAACCCTACTGCACATGCACGAGGCTTCGCTCCTCTCCTACTGGCCCAGTGGCAGGGGAAGGAGGAGGGAGCCGAGCGGTGCCGTCAATGGCCACGGCTCCCGGAAGTGGGAAAAGGATACCGCAAACCCTCTCCCCCGAAAGGTGCCAAATGCAGCACCAGAAGGGGGAGGAGACAAATAAGTGGAAGTTCCACTTTTGGGTGGAACTCTGCTCTAAGGCAGTCATATCCCTGTATGTTGTGGTCATTCAGGTGCTTATCTAATAGTTTCCACATCCTTGCCGCTCTTACAGTAAAAAACCCTCTACATAGTTTAAGGTTAAACTTCTCTTCTCCTACTTTTAATGAGTGACCACGAGTCTTGATAAACTCCCTTCTGCAAAAAAAGTTTTAGCCCTATTGTGGGATCACCAGTATGGTATTTATAAATTGAAATCATATCCCCTCTCAAGCGTCTCTTCTCCTAAGAGAATAAGTTCAGTGCTCGCAACTTTTCCTCATAACTAATATCCTCCAGACCCTTTATTAACTTTGTTGCCCTTCTTTGTACTCGCTCCATTTCCAGTACATCCTTCCTGAGGACTGGTTCCCATAACTGGACAGCATACTCTAAGTGCAGCCAGACCAGAGTCTTGTAGAGCGGGAGAATTATCGTTTTATCTCTGGGGTCGATCCCTTTTTAATACATGCCAATATTCCATTTGCTTTGTTAGCAGCAGCTTGGCATTGCATGCCATTGCTGAGTCTATCATCTACTAGGACCCCCAGGTCCTTTTCCATCCTAGATTCCCCCAGAGGTTCTCCATCCAGTGTATAGATTGCATTCATATTTTTGCCACACAAATGCATTATTTTACATTTTTCTACATTAAACCTCATTTGCCATGTAGTTGCCCACCCCATTCATTTGTTCAGATCTATTTGAAAGCTTTCCACATCCTGCAGAGAAGTTATTGTCCTGCTTAGCTTAGTATCATCCGCAAATACAGAGATTGAACTGTTTACCCCATCCTCCAGGTCATTTAAGAACAAAATAAATAGGATTGGTCCCAGCACAGAACCCTGGGGGACCCCACTACCCACCCCTGACCATTCCAAGTACTCCCCATTTATCACCACCCTCTGAACTCGCCCTTGTAGCCCGCTTTCAATCCATGTTCTCACCCTATGGTCCATGCCAACGGACCTTATTTTGTAAACGTTTATGGGGAACTGTGTGCTTTTGCAATATCCAGATACACCACATCTACAGGCTTTCCTTTATCTAGATGTCAGCTCACCTCCTCATAGAAGATTAAAGGGGTTGTAAAGGTAAATGTTTTTTTACCTTAATGCATTCTATGCATTAAGGTGAAAAAACATCTGACAGTGCCTGCGCCCCCAGCCCCCCCGTTTTACTTCCCTCACCCCTCGAAAGTCCCGCGCTCCTTCCCCGACGTCCTTTCCACCGTTCAGCCTGGCCGCTGATTGGCTGGAGTGGATGGATGGAAAGCAGCGCAGCCATTGGCTCGCGCTGCTGTCAATCACATCCACTGACGCGGAGCGCCGGGGCCGTGTGATACAGCGAGCGGCTATAGCCGCCGGCTGTATCACAGGAGCGTGCCCACAGATGCTTCTCACCATGCGAGGGAGCTCGCATGAACGTGAGAAGCACCTGCGGGAGGAAGCTGAGACAGCCGCCGAGGGACCCCAGAAGAGCAGGTTCGGGGCCACTCTGTGCAAAATGAGCTGCACAGTGGAGGTATGTATAACATGTTTGTTGTTTAAAAAAAAAAAAAATAATAATTCACTTTACAATCCCTTTAACAGACTGGTTTGGCAAGAACAATTCTTCATGAATCCATGCTGAGGACTGCTAATCATACCGTTCTCATTACTAAAATCTTGTATATATATCTTGTTTCTCTGTCAATATCAATGGCTCAAATATCAACTTGTCCCCCCATGCCAAGGTCCTAGGTGTAATCCTGGACTCTGAACTAACCTTTCGGCCCCACATGCTATCGCAATTCAAAATTTGCCGCCTCAACCTCCACAACATCTCCAAGATGCACCCCTTCCTAACCAATGTCACCACAAAGCTTCTATTCCACTCCCTGGTCATCTCCCGCCTCGACTACTGCAACTTCCTCCTCATTGGCTTACCTCTAAATAGGCTATCCCCACTTCAGTCCATCATGAACACTGCTGCCAGGCTCATCCACCTCACAAACCGACCAGCATCTGCTATACCCCTCTGCCAATATCTCCATTGGCTGCCATTCAGCCAACAAATTAAATTCAAGATACTAACTACAACTTACAAAGACATCCACAACCTGGCCCCCAGCTACATCACTAACCTAATCTCAAAATACTAACCTAATCGTTCTCTTCGCTCCTCCCAAGACCTTCTGCTCTCAAACTCCCTTGTCATCTCATCCCACGCTCGCCTTCGGAACTTCTCCAGAGTATCTCCCATCCTCTGGAATGCTCTACCCCAATCTGTGAGATTTTCTCCTACTTTATCCACTTTCAGACAATCCGTGAAAACTCATCTCTTCAGAGAAGCCTATCTAGCCCCAACCTAACAACTGTACATTTATCTTCTCAGTCAGCACATCGCCCACAATTATTACCTCTTGTATCTCTTGACCTTTCCTCTTAGATTGTAAGCTCTAAGGAGCAGGGCCCTCTGATTTCTACTGTATTAAAGTGTATTGTATTGGTACTGTTTACCCTCAAGTTGTAAAGAGCCATGTAAACTGTTGGCACTATATAAATCCTGTATAATAATATATAGTCCCTTATTATCCTCTCCAAGAGCTTGCATACTATTGATGTTAGGCTAACTGGTCTGTAACTCCCAGGGATGTATTTTGGGACCTTTTTAAATATTGGTGCTACATTGGCTTTTCTCCAATCAGCTGGTACCATTCCAGTCAGTAGACTGTCAGTAAAAATTAGGAACAATGGTCTGGCTGAGTTCCTTAAAGTGGGGTGCCCCCTTAAAAAAAAAAAAAAAAAAAAAGTCAGCAGCCACAAATACTACAGCTGCTGACTTTTAATAATCGGACACTTACCTGTCCCAGGGTCCAGCGATGCAGGGGAACGAAGCCCCCCCTCGTTCCCCGCTGCGCTCGTGGCGCCGTCATTCTTACTGTGGGCACCCGGCTGTGGCTTCACAGCCGGGCACCTACTGCTCATGCGTGAGCGGCGCAGGGCTCCGTGATACGCTGCACAGTCATCTGGGACATGTGACAGGTCCTAGATGACTGTGCGGCGCGAGGGGAAGTGATGTCACCAGCCCGGCCAAGAAAGAAGAAGGCAGACTACAAGGGATCCCCTAGCAACAGGTATTTAGAGGTTAGTAAAACATTTTTTTTCCCAATTATTATTTATTTGTATTTTTTTTAAGAATTTTATACTATTTTTGATTTTTTTGGTGGCAACACCACTTTAAGTACCCTCGGATGCAAGCCATCTGGTTCCGGTGATTTATTAATGTTAAGTTTCCCAAGTCTAATTTTAATTCTCTCCTCTGCTAACCATGGAGGTGCTTCCTGTGATGTGTCATAAAGGATAAACACTGCAGTTTTGGTTACTGAAGCCCCTCCGATTCCCTTGTGAAGACTGAGAAGAATAAATTCAATACCTTCGCCATCTTCCCATCCTTTGTAACCAGATGACCTTCCTCATTCTTTATGGGACCAATACGGTCTGTCCTCCCTTTTTTACCGTTTACATACTTAAAGAATTTGTTGGGATTTTTTTTGCTCTCCTTCGCTATGTGTCTTTCGTGTTCCATCTTAGCCACCCTAATTGCACCCTTACATTTCTTGTTGCATTCTTTCTAAAGTCTGAATTCTGATGATGATCCCTCAACCTTGTGTTTTTTGAAGACCTTCTACTTTGCTTTTATATGCATTTTTACATTGGAGTTAAGCCATCCAGGACTTCTGTTCACTCTTTTAAATGTATTACCCAATAGGAAATACATTGCCCTTATTTAATATGCTCTTAAAGAAACCCCATCTCTCTTCCTTCTTCTTTGTTCCTAAGCTTTTACCCAATTCATGCCTTCTAACAAGGTTCGTAGTTTAGGGAAGTTGGCTCTTTTGAGATGCAGTGTCTTTGTATTCCCCTTATGTTTCCTATTTGTGTGATTTATACTGAAGCCAATTGACCTGTGATCACGGTTTCCTAAATTGCTCTGTATTTTCATATCCGTGATCAGGTCTGTATTGTTGGTAATCAATAATTAGGGACCACAAGTAAAGCAGGATTGCTCACCCCCCACAAGCCTACAATCGTGCTTGTTGGCACTGAGCTGTGTTAGGTAATGTATAGGCTTAACCACTTAACAACGGCCCATAGCCGAAAGACGGCTACAGGGCGGTTGCTTAACTCTGGGAGGCAGTCATATGATGTCCTCCAAGAATTCCGCTCTCGTGCGCCCCCCTGGGGCATCATGGTAAACAGGCGCTCATCGCGGCCATTTACCACATGATCGCTCCGTCAAATGACGGAGCAATCACTTGTAAACAAACCGACGTCAGGGTTTCTCCCTCCCCTCTCTGTACCGATTGGTACATTGCAAGGGGAGAGATCGGTGTCAGAGGCGTTGTAGGCTGGATCTGCAGTGCCCACAGTGCTGCTCACTGACAATTAACCCCTCAATTCCCTGCCAATACCCAGCAATGCCCTGCCGATACTCTGCAATACCCAGCGATGCCCTGCCAATACCCAGCGATGCCCTGCCAATACCCAGCGATGCCCTGCCAATACCCAGCGATGCCCTGCCAATACCCAGCGATGCCCTGCCAATACTCTGCCATACCCAGCAATGCCCTGCCATAAACAGCCATACTCTGCAATACCCAGCCATAGTCGGTGATACCCGGCGATACCCGGCGATACCCAGCCATAGTCGGCGATACCCAGCCATAGTCGGCGATACCCAGCCATAGTCGGCGATACCCGGCAATACCCAGCCATAGTCGGCGATACCCGGCAATACCCAGCCATAGTCGGCGATACCCGGCAATACCCAGCCATAGTCGGCGATACCCGGCAATACCCAGCCATAGTCGGCGATACCCGGCAATACCCAGCCATAGTCGGCGATACCCGGCAATACCCAGCCATAGTCGGCAATATCCGGCAATACCCAGCCATAGTCGGCGATACCCTGCAATACCCAGCCATACCCTGCAATACCCAGCCATACCCTGCAATACCCAGCCATACCCTGCAATACCCAGCCATACCCGGCGATACCCTGCAATACCCAGCCATACCCGGCAATACCCTGCAATACCCAGCCATACCCGGCGATACCCTGCAATACCCAGCCATACCCGGCGATACCCTGCAATACCCAGCCATACCCGGTGATACCCTGCAATACCCAGCCATACCCGATGATACTCTGCAATAACCAGCCATACTCGGCCATGCTCAGCCATACTCAATGATACACTGCAATACTCGGTGATAGCTATGCTCGTCCATGCTTGGTTGTGCTCAGCCTTTGTATGTGACCAGGCTGGGGAAGTCACACATGTGGTATCGTCGTACTCAGGAGTAGGAGAATCTATTTTGGGGTGTCATTTTTGGTATGTACATGCTATGTGTTAGAAATATTGTACAAATGGACAACTTTGTGTTAAAAAAAAAAAAATGCATTTTAACCACTTCCCGCCCGCCGACCGTCATATGACATCCTTGACTTTATGCGGGGATATCTGAATGATGCCTGTAGCATCATTCAGATATCAGCTTTTTCAGCCGGCAATTCCCTACACCATAAGAATGATCATATCGGCTGTTCCGCTGCTTGATCGTTCTTACAGGAGGTGAGAGGGGACTTCTACCGACTCGCCAATACGATCAAAGCCAGAATCATTCTTTTTTTTTTATTTCAGGCTTCCCAGCCTAGAGATAAGACGTGGGGTCTTATTGACCCTATATCTCACTGTAAAGAGGACCCGTCATGCCATATTCCTATTACAAGGGATGTTTACATTCCTTGTAATAGGAATAAAAGTGATCAAAAAATGTATTTTTGGGGGAAAAAAAAATTGTCAAACTAAAATAAATAAAGTAAAATAAACAATAAAAAAAAATTCAAGCGCCCCTGTCCCCATGTGCTCACATGCAGAAAAGAACACATATGTAAGTACCGCCCACATATGAGGTATCGCTGTGAAAGTTAGAGCGAGAGCAATCATTTTGGCCCTAGACCTCCTCTGGAACTCAAAACATGTAAACAGTAAAAAAAATTAAAGCGTTGCCTATGGGGATTTTTAGGTGACTACGTTTGGCGCCATTCCACAAGCTTGTGCAATTTTGAAGGGTGACATGTTAGGTATCTATTTACTCAGTGTAACTTCATCTTTCACATTATGCAAAAACATTGGGCTAACTAAAAAAAATAAAAATAAGAAACGCGTTTAAAAAATTGCTGCGCAAATACTGTGCGAGATAAAAAGTTGCAACAACCACCATTGTATTTTCTAGGGTCTTTGCTAAAAAATATATATAAAGTTTTGGGGTTCTATGTAATTTTATAGCAAATAAATGATGATTTTTACATGTAGGAAAGAAATGTCAGAATTGGCCTGGGTGCTCCAGAACGCCTGATGGTGCTCCCTGCATGTTGGGCCTCTGTATGTGGTCAGGCTGTGTAAAAGTCTCACACATGTGGTATCGCCGTACTCGGGAGTAATAGCAAAATGTGTTTTGAGGTGTAATTTGTGGTATGCATATGCTGTGTGTGAGAAATAACCCGATAATATGACAATTTTGTGAAAAAAAAAATATCTTGATTTTGCAGAGAATTGTGGGAAAAAAATTACAACTTCAAAAAACGCATCATGCCTCTTACTAAATACCTTGGAATGTCTTCTTTCCAAAAAGGGTCATTTGACGGGTATTTGTACTTTTCTGGCATGTTAGGGTCTCAAGAAATGAGATAGGCCGTGTGATCAATTTTCAGATATTAGCACCATAGCTTGTGGACTCTATAACTTTCACAAAGACCAAATAATATCCACTAATTTGTACTTATTTTTACCAAAGATATGTAGTGGTATAAATTTTGGCCCAAATGTATGAAGAAAAATTACTAATCTGCTAAATGTTATAACAGAAACGAAGAAATTTTTTTTTTTTTTTTACAGAATTTTTGGTCTTTTTTCTTTTATAGCACAAAAACTAAAAAACCCAGCGGTGATTAAATACCACCAAAAGAAAGCTCTATTTGTGTGAAAAAAAGGACAAAAATGTCATATGGGTACAGTGTTGCATGACTGAGTAATTGTCATTCAAAATGTGAGAGCACCGAAAGCTGAAAATTGGTTTGGTTATTAAGGGTGTTTAAGTACCCAGTGGTCAAAGGACAACTTCACTTTCGTGAAAAAATAGCATAAAACATAATATAGCATGTACAATTGCTACACAACCAATTCTGTAATTTATTGTTATTAAAAATTACTTTTTTTTTCAATCTGCAGCTGCTGTAATTTTCTGCAATATTTTCAATGCAATATGGCAATAAGGACATGCCTGGAATTTCTCTTTTTTTCTTTTGTGCGATTAGTTCCCAGAAGTCTAATTTTTCCAGAAGATACAAGTTAAATTGCAGGCATCCCCTAGAATGTGAATTTTAGTTTCACAGAGATACTCCCCAAAAGTTAAAAACTTCTAAATGGATGCAGACTCTGCAGTTGGTCTTATCAAAATAATGAGTGGATCAGGTGACTATAATGAACCAAACCCTCTCTTTCCAAATCAGTCTTGCAAGGGACACTGTGAAATAAAACTATTTCTCAGAGCAGAAAAAGGTAGGAATCTATAGCAAAATGTGTTAAAATCCCAGAAATTTACACAGATCGCTTAGAGGAGATTTTTTTTTCTTCAACAAAAGTGGTGTTACACTTTAGGCTTCCTTCACATGGCCATAAAAATATGCATATGCAAGTGTTTTTAATTAGATCTGGAGCCATTTACAGAGGTGTGTAAATGTGAGCTGCTTTTAGATCCATAGCACAGAATACAAAAATCTTCTTTTAAGAAGATGCACTTTATACATATAAACACATGTATGCGTGTTTGTAAGTGTGTAAATTAAGTTTAAATAAAGGGGGAAAATAAATTATAAAGTAGGGATGCACCGAATGGGTTTTTTGGTGCCGAAACCAATACCGAAAATGAAAAATACACTAGGCTGAAAACCGAAACAGCACCGATACCGAAAATGACTGTTTTTAAAAAATATTTTTATACAGGTGGTCAGAAACTGGGGACATGGTACAGGAGGTGGTCAGAGACTGGCGACATGGTACAGGAGGTGGTCAGAGACTGGCGGCATGGTACAGGAGGTGGTCAGAGACTGGCGGCATGGTACAGGAGGTGGTCAGAGACTGGCGGCATGGTACAGGAGGTGGTCAGAGACTGGCGGCATGGTACAGGAGGTGGTCAGAGACTGGCGGCATGGTACAGGAGGTGGTCAGAGACTGGCGGCATGGTACAGGAGGTGGTCAGAGACTGGCGGCATGGTACAGGAGGTGGTCAGAGACTGGCGGCATGGTACAGGAGGTGGTCAGAGACTGGCGGCATGGTACAGGAGGTGGTCAGAGACTGGCGGCATGGTACAGGAGGTGGTCAGAGACTGGCGGCATGGTACAGGAGGTGGTCAGAGACTGGCGGAATGGTACAGGAGGTGGTCAGAGACTGGCGGCATGTTTCAGGAGGTGGTCAGAGACTGCATGCATGGTTCAGGAGGTGGTCAGAGACTGCATGCGCATGGTTCAGGAGGTGGTCAGACTGCATGCATGGTTCAGGAGGTGGTCAGAGACTGCATGCATGGTTCAGGAGGTGGTCAGAGACTAGGGACATGGTACAGGAGGTGGTCAGAGACTGCTGGCATGGTTCAGGAGGTGGTCAGAGACTGGCGGCATGGTTCAGGAGGTGGTCAGAGACTGGCGGCATGGTTCAGGAGGTGGTCAGAGACTGGCGGCATGGTTCAGGAGGTGGTCAGAGACTGGCGGCATGGTTCAGGAGGTGGTCAGAGACTGGCGACATGGTACAGGAGGTGGTCAGAGACTGCATGCATGGTACAGGAGGTGGTCAGAGACTGGGGACATGGTACAGGAGATGGTCAGACTGGGGACATGGTACAGGAAATGGTCAGAGACTGGGGACACGGTACAGGAGATGGTCAGAGACAGAGGATGTGGTACAGGAGATGGTCAGAGACTGGGGACATGGTACAGAAGATGGTCAGACTGGGGACATGGTACAGGAGATGGTCAGAGACAGAGGACGTGGTACAGGAGGCATCCCCCATTGCAGGCCAGTGTGCCCCATTGCAGCCAGCGTGCCCCATTTTGCAGCCAGCGTGCCCCATTTTGCAGCCAGCGTGCCCCATTTTGCAGCCAGCGTGTGCAGGGAAGAGAGCCGCCTCCGCTGCCTGTTTGATCACAGCGCCGGGAACATCACAGCTTTCATTTCAATAGCTGTGTGTTCCCGGCCACGCGCCGTCACACACAGCCCCCCCCCCCTTGTCCGGGCACTTTGATAGACAGATCATCCGTCCAATCCTGCGGACAAGGGGGAGGGGCTGTGTGTGACGGCGCGCGGCCGGGAACACACAGCTATTGAAATGAAAGCTGTGATGTTCCCGGCGCTGTGATCAAAAAGGCGGCAGAGGCGGCTCTCCTGCGCTATACACCCCCCATGATTAGCGTCACCAGGGGCGGGGGCGGAGCCCCGCCCCCACCCAGGCCACGCCCCACTTTCGGCTCCATTATCGGCCGTTTTTCTCTTTCGGCAAATTCCCGAAAAGGGCATTTTCGGCCGATATGTCTCGGCGGCCGAAATTTCGGTGCATCACTATTATAAAGACAAATTATGTACGCATCTTTTCACATTTAAACACATCTATATGTAAATATTTTACAGATCATAACGCAGGAACTTTTCTCCTAGAAAACACGTGATAACATCAGTGAAATTTTTATGGTCATGTAAATGAACCTAAAGTAGAGACAATGCTAGCAGCTCTGGATCTGGAAAGTGCTCTGCAGCTTACTTTTATTAAATTAAAATGGAGTCTGAAATGCACCTTGTGAAAAACCCAGTGCCCGAGGGATACTTTCAGGCTATCCCCGAGTCTGTACATGGTACTCCAAAATCTAGGTTGAGGACAATTGTGCCAGATTGCTGCAATTGAGGAGACAAAACACCAGCAGTGGTATAAATATATATATTTATTCTTATAGGGCACTATTAAAAGACTGAAGCATGCTGGTAATAGGAGCGGTTATCTTAACCATATTTTTTTTTTTCTTTGTTCCCCAATGTCCAGTCCTCTTGTAGGTAGTAGTATAACCAGAAGGTTAAAAACTTCCTCAACAGATGAGAAAGAAATCTATGTTTTTGAACCTATACCACTCTAATGACTTATGACAGAATGACAGAAATACGTTTCTAGGGACGCTTTAACTTAAAGTGGATGTTTACACAAAAATTGAACCTCCGCTTTTCGGAACCCTCCCCCCCCCTCTGGTGTCACATTTGGCACCTTTCAGGGGGGAGGGGGTGCAGATACCTGTCTAAGACAGGTAGTTGCACCCACTTCCAGGCATAGACTCCCACGGGAGTCTATGCCTCTTCCTGTCCCAGCACACACGGGTCCCAGAGACAGTGCAAACCATTCCCATTGCGCTGCACAGCTCACGCATGTGCGGTAGGGAACCGGGAAGTGAAGCCGCAATCCTTCACTTCCTGATTCCCTCACCGAGAATGGCGCCGGCAGCAGCCGAGAGCCAAGCGATTGCTCGGCCTCGGCTGCCGACATCGCTGGACTCCAGGAAAGGTAAGTGCCCATTTATTAAAAGTCAGCAGCTGCAGTATTTGTAGCTGCTGACTTTAAAAAAAAATTTTTTTTTGCCAAACTCTCTCTTTAAGCCGGCCATAGATCGAAATCCCATTACGCAGCCTATCACCAGTGCCAGTGGATGCAGCTTGCCTGTGCCCAGATCAGAGCGGCGATCTCCGTGTGTCATTTGAATTGCCCGGGTCACAGTAACAGTGTCCCACCTCCTGTTAACACATCACACTGATTCAATGTCTCAGCATTGGATCAGTGTTCCGTCAATCACAGGAGGCGGGACATTGTTATTACAGCCAGACAATTTGGCTCCCTGACACAAGGAGATTGTTGCTCTGCAAGGAGAGGAGGGAGGGGAGGACAGGACCTTGAGCCAGGATGATACCCCGCAATGGGCGGCACCCGGCGAAGCGCCCGGCTACGCATGCGTGATTTCTGGCGCATTTTTCCTTTCGGCAATATACCGCAAACACTATTTTCAGCAGATACATTTCGGTGCATCCCTAATAGGCACTCTGGTTGTACAGAAGTCAATTGACTTCAGTACAACCACCCTGTTGGGTTTTTCCTGAATGATCAGGGCCACCAGCTATAGCCAGCAGCACTGATCATTGTATTCTGATGGTGGAGAAGGCCCGGTGCCGGCAGAGTACAATACCACATTCAGTGTGGAAAGGGGAACTGGCTAATTTTTATTATTCGACCTGCTGGTTGAGTGAAAAAAAAAATTAACCATGTATGGCCAGCCTAAAACTACTATTGTGAAATAACCTACGCATTACCTGTATGTTAAAATGGTCTAGGATTGAGACAAGTTCTTCCTTCTTTGACGAAACAACAGTCCCTTTAAAAAAACAATAAAACCAGATGTTAGATAAGAAAATCTTTCAGATGTCTTAAGCCTGGTACACATGGGCCAAATGTTGGGAGACATCGGTCAGTTTAAAAATAAAATAAAAGGTAGACATTCGGTCTGTGTGTAAGACTGTCTGTCCATCAGAAGCCAGCTGTTTAGCCAGCTTCTGTCAGACGAGCATGCTGGAAAACCAGTAGCCAACAGACTCGTGATCAGCGCTCTCAGCCAATGGCAGAGAGCACTAATTACAGTGTTCTGGTGGGGGAATGGTACCCCTGTCAGAACACAACAGTTCAGCGGGGGAGATGGTTACACTAACTTTGCATAGTTATTACAGCGGCTCCGACCGGACCTGACTTTTTTTTCGTTCAACCCAAAACTCATTGTGTGTACCAGGATTTACAGTTTGTAAAAGCCTGTCCCTCACTGTCAGTCAAGTATGCTTTGATAAAAGTTGCACACAATACAAATGTATACCCAAGAAGGTTTTAGGGTATTGAAGTAGAAAGGAGGGATGACACCCCTACAACATATAAAAATATTTCCATCGGAACACTTATCTTAATGACATTAGTGAAAATGAATAACACCATCCACTGTTTTGCAGCACGACAGGTCGCCCTTTCCTTAAGACACTGCTAGTCACATTTTGCCTTTTTTAAGTCACTATGAGATATTATACTCAAACTGAATATTACACTGACATTACTATGTGTATTACTCATATACAACTTTGTTTGTCAGAATGCTGCATGGTAACTTTCTCTAATCATAATTAGGTCATGGGGGCAGTGGGAAAGCACAAGTGGAAAGCATGTGTGGTAGGGGGAAGAGCTAGTTTTGTTCCAATGGTTCTATTCCAATTATAGGAGATCACAAAAAATAAACAAATAAATAACTTACAGTCACTGTGCTGACCTAGCAACTCTGAGTCATCATTACCATTACATACCTGTTTTACTTTTTAGTTTATAATTGCGACTTCCATCTATAGTTAAATGCTGCTGAACAACAATAGACTCTCCATACACTTCAGGTCTAAAAGCATCTGGGCCTCGGTTACGCAATGTTATGGATACATCCGCAGACCTGAAAAATAAAATGCATAACCGCCTCCTTAGCAAGTGTCTTTGGAAAAATGCCATATATATATATATTTTTTTATTTATTTATATATTCAACATTTCTTTAATAAACATGATTTTAACTTGAGTGAATAAAAATTTGTATTACGTTTTAAATATCATTAGAAATGGGGAAGATAAAGCGCTGACAAACAATAGTTGCTAGCAAAACCAGTCAGAAATACTGTGTAAGGCCGGGGTATGCCCCAATGGCCCTGTTTTGTACATTCACAGTGAAACTTTTCAATAAAAAAAAAAAAATTTGAAAATCAAGATAATATAATTATATATAATTATAATATATAATAAATGTAGCGCTGATAGTGAAATAACAGCTTACCTGTAAAAATCCTTTTCTTTGAGGTACATCATGGGACACAGAGCCATAGTAGTTACTATGTGCGTTATAGGCCACCTTCAGGTGATGGACACTGGCGTGCCCTAAATTAAAAAGTGCACTCCCTATATAACCCCTCCCACTAGTGGGAGTACCTCAGTTTTGTAGAAAAGCAATACATGTGTACCAAGAAGGGAGGGACCTCTGTGTCCCGTGATGTACCTCAAAGAAAAAGGTTAGCTGTTATAAAAATCCTATTTTCTTATTGTACATCACGGGACACAGAGTCATAGTAGTTACTATGTGGGAAGTCCCATAGCAATGCCAACCGAAGGGAGAGAGACACAACAAAAGTAGGGCACTGAGAGACTAGAGGACTTATACTGCAGCCTGCAGTACACTGCGCCCAAAGGCTATATCCACCTTTTACATCTACTTGATAGAATCTGGTAAATGTATGGACTGAAGACCAAGTTGTGGCCTTGCAGATCTAAGCCATGGAGGCTTGGTGATGCACTTCCCAAGAAGCACTAACAGCCCTGGTAGAGTGAGCTTCAATATGAAAAGGAGGAATTTTCCTCTTTAAACCATAAGCTTGAACAATCACTTGACAAATCCATTTAGAAATGGTAGATTTCAACGCTGCCCATCCTCCTTTAGGACCACCTCGCAACACAAACAAAACATCTGTTTTGGAAGTGACCGCTCGGATTCATAAAAGACCTTGACCACTCTCACCACATCCAGAGAATGTAGCAACCTTTATTCCACAGAAACGAGATTCTAGGGGAAAAAATAAATAAAATGAAGGCAAAACTATATCCTGGTTTAAATGGCAACCCAATACTAACTTCAGTAGGAATTCAGGATGAGGCCGCAATACAACCTCATCCTTATGAATAAACCAATATGGCTCTTTACAAGAAAGAGCAGAAGATATGGAAACCAAGAAAATAATTCCCCCCCCCCCCCCCCCCCGTCAAGAGGAACCAGGGAATATCTTGTATTGGTTGAAAAGGCTGCTTCTGTAAGCAGACAGGACTAAAATTAAGTCCCAAGGGTTCAGGGGTGACCAAACTGGAGGATTAATCTGCATTAACCCCTGAACAAAGTTACAAACTAGAGAGAGTGAAGCAAGTGGTCGTTGAAAAAATAAATAAATAAAGACTGATAAGGCCGACATCTGTAGAAATTCAGGGATCCTACCTATGACATATTTCCTGTGGTGCCAACCACTGGATTCACACTAGAAGACATCTGCTTTCCAGATTCTATAGTATAGGACTCTGGAGGCCAGCTTTCTAGCGTTAA
Source organism: Lithobates pipiens (assembly GCF_037356315.1). NCBI lineage: Eukaryota > Metazoa > Chordata > Amphibia > Anura > Ranidae > Lithobates > Lithobates pipiens. Next base: position 536,414,165 of record NW_027507758.1, read on the forward strand.
CCAAGTAGAAACTACTCAAGCTAACTCTTCATAATGTGGGTTCAATAGCCAAATCGCTAATTTGAGCGTTTGTAAGGTAGGATGGAATACCGGACCTTGCGAGAGAAGGTCTGTCCATAGTGGTAGGGTTCAAGGGTCCCCTACCTCCATCTTTACGATCTCGGCAACCAAGATCTCCTGGGCCAAGCTGGGGCAACAAGAATCCTCTCCTTCCCTTCTTGCTTGATCCTGCAAGAAGGCGTGGAAGCAGAACAGGAGGGAACGCATAGATCAGTGAAAAACTGATCTCACGGAAAAACCGTCAAAACCGTCAAGGCTCCACATCCAAGGGAGCATTTTTAGTGTGTTTTTTTGTTGTTTTTCCTCTCCCCCCCCCCCCCCCCCCCCCGTCCTAAGCTGAAATGGAAAATCATTTTGGCCAGATTAGTTTTTTTTTGTTTTGTTTTTTTATCTACCAACGTGCCTGGTTATACCTATGTTGAGGTTTTGTTTCCTGGACACATCTTTCCTTCACCATTTTAGGAGTGGAAAGAAACCGGGGCAGAAACGCATGTTACTTCCTGGTGAGCTTGTCTGTCCTTGTTAGAGGATGACAACCTCACAATTTAATATGGGAACATTGAATTCCCAGAGGTCATTGATCTACGTTACATCACAAGACGTTACATTGCTTATATGTATTGAAATTTTTTACGCTGAAAAACAGTATGTCAGTACTATGTTCCAAGTCTCTACTCTTTCCTTTTTTCTCTCTTGGTTTCTACTTAAGTGCACTCCATACTCCGAACCCGATGGTCCCCACTCCGATAACCAGGACCTCAGACAAGAAGATGGAAAGCTACAAGAGGCAAGTGCAGTCTATTGAACCACCATGTTGAGTGCCCCGCCACCCAAATTCTCTGTAGTCTCCCATAATGTGCAGGGCATAAATTCCCCAACCAAAAGGGCTAAGGCTTTCCACCAATATCATACCTGGGGAGCGGATGTGGTGCTCTTACAGGAGACCCATTTTTCCCCAGACTTCAGTACCCTAATACATTAATGCCAGATACCCAATGTGTTACCATTCCAATGGCCCAGAGAAAAAAGGAGTCGTCGCAATCTGCATAAAGAAGGGAGATACGTTATGGTGGTAGGGAGAATCAACGAACAGGTCATAACCCAAGTCTCCTACTATGCCCCTAACAGGGGACAGGTACAGTTCTTTGAAACCATGTAAGCGACACTAATCCCACATGCAAAAGGTCAGACCATAATAGGAGGGGACAGTAACGTACCTTTGAACCAAGCCCTGGACAGGTCTAATCCATACAAACCAGTTTTGAAACACACTCTGAAGCAGGGCTGTAAACTGGCCAGGCAGGCACACTCCTACAACTTAATAAATATCTGGAGAGAGCTCCACCCGACCACTAAAGATTATATGCATTACTCTCACGTACATAAAACCTACTCCCAAATCGATCATGTTTTCACCTTATTGCACCTGCCTCCCATTGATCAAATCAGCCAAAATACTGGCCACGGCGTGGTCTGATCATTCCCCCATGCAAATCTGCTCATCAGACCTGGGGACGAAAACGAAACCAACTACTTGGCACCTTAACGCCTCTTTACTTAATGATCCTATTATATTCACTAAAATTGAAAAAGCCATAGGCCAAAAATCAGGCCACCGATACGACCCCAAGCATCAATTGGGAAACGCACAAAGCCACGATTCACGGCCAATTAATCCAACTAAGAATATACCCTGTTTCCCCGAAAATAAGACCGTGTCTTATATAAATTTTTGCTCCCAAAGATGTGCTAGGACTTATTTTCAGGGGATGTCTTATTTTTCCCTGAAGAAAACACGTTACACATTTATTATTGAACAAAAAAAGGTAATTTATTACCTGTATACAGTACAGTAGTACCAGTAGTTGTCATCACAAACCAGCATAACCAGACCATTATTTACATGTACAACAATCTATGGTACATTTGCTGATACCGCATTTACCGGTATGAACACAAAGTAAGATTTATTCAATGACAGTCATGTCATCATCTTCTGGAACATCAACATAACAATCCAAACCCTGAATTTCCTGGTGAATGTCTTGTAACTCCATTTCTTTCAGAATCAGTGGACCAAATCTCTCATGTTTAGCAATAGCATTGTCCTTAAATGAGTACTTCTTGTCAAGGTAGCCTGCTCGTAGTGCATTTGCAATGCAACTGTCAGTGATTTTCTCCCATGAATTCTTCACCCAAGTCACAACCTCTTGCAGTTTAGGTTTCACAAAGTTGCCACGCTGATTTCTCTCCATTCTATTTTCAATGTAGTCATTAACTTCAATGCGCAAATTGTCCTTGAATGGCTTGTTTATTGCAATGTCAAGAGTCTGGAGATGGGCCGTCATTCCTGCGGGAATCATTATTTGATCTATTCTTCTTTCGTGAAGAAATTTCTTTGTGTCTTTAGCGCGGTGAGTGCTTGCTGCATTCCAGACTAGCAGACCTCTTTGGCTCCCTCGCATAACAAGCGGCAGCATTAAATCGACCCACTTCCTTATAACTGCTTGTGTGGCCCAGGCCTTTTCAGTTTCAAGAATAAAAATACCCGAAACACGTTCAATCTTTTCCTTCTTGCCCTTAAAAATGATTAAAGGTGGTATTTTAGTGCCATCCAGACGAATTGCCAAAATACAGGTAACACGTGCTGTTCAATTGTTGTTTGAGATGACTGGCCCATAAACACTGCAGTTTCATCCATAGCAATCATGTTGGAAAGATTGTATTTAGAGAAGTCAGCATCATCAATAAAGGACTTGAATGCAAGTGCTCGCTTAATAACTTGAGCATCTTCCAGCCTAAACAGTGCTGTGGATCTTCTTAAAGACAGTTCACTTCGCTGAAGGAAATTATCCAGCCAGTGTTGTGATGCCTTGAAGTCTTCGGGGGCTATGTCAAACTGTGGTGCTATTGCAAGGGCAAATTCTTGAATCTGAGCCCTATTCACAACCAAAGCCTTTGCTCTCCTGTCAAAAACCCATTCACAGATCAGGTCTTCCAGCTCGGAAAATAATGGTTGCCGACCTGATCCACACTTGCGCTTTTTAGCATTTCCCTTGTCCACTTGTTCAATGAGGTTACCATACTCTGCTCGCCAATTTCGGACCAATCGGATATTCAACATCTTCTCTTTGCAGAAAGCATTAAGATGTTGGCCCCGAGAGTCTTCCACGATTCCTTTCTTGTACTCCATGGAGTAGCTCTTTCTTTTTGCGCTCATGTCTATGGGCAAAAATATACCAGTTACCATTTTAGTACCCCTTCTGATCCTCCTGTGCCATTTTGATTCCTCCCCCCTTCTAATCCTCCTGATCCTCCTGTGCCATTTTGATCCCCCCCTTCTAATCCACCTGTGCCATCTTGATTCCCCCCCATTTTGATCCCCCTTCTGACCCTCCTGTGCCATTTTGATCCCCTCCCCTTCTGATCCTCCTGTGCCATTGTGATCCCCCCTTCTAATCCACCTGTGCCATTTTGATTCCCCCCTTCTGATCCTCCTGTGCCATTTTGATTGCCCCCCCTTCTGATCCTCCTGTGCCATTTTGATTCCCCCCCCCCCTTTCTGATCCTCCTGTGCCATTTTGATTCCCCCCCCTTCTGATCCTCCTGTGACATTTTGATTCTCCCCCCCCTTCTGATCCTCCTGTGCCATTTTGATCCCCCCCTTCTGATCCTCCTGTGCCATTTTGACCCCCCCCTTCTAATCCACCTGTGCCATTTTGATCCGCCCCTTCTGATCCTACTGTGCCATTTTGATCCCCCCCTTCTAATCCACCTGTGCCATTTTGATCCCCCCTTCTAATCCAGCTGTGCCATTTTGATCCCCCCTTCTAATCCACCTGTGCTATCTTGATCCCCCCCTTCTAATCCACCTGTGCCATCTTGATCCCCCCCCCCTTCTAATCCTCCTGTGCCATCTTGATCCCCCCTTCTAATCCTCCTGTGCCATCTTGATCCCCCCTTCTAATCCTCCTGTGCCATCTTGATCCCCCCTTCTAATCCACCTGTGCCATTTTGATTCCCCCCCCATCTGATCCACCTGTGCCATTTGACCCCCCTCAAATCCACCCTGTGAGCTCCCCACCCCTGTGTGGATTATTTACCCTCTCCCCTTCAATGTGCCCGACTCCTGCCCCGCACGACTCACACACTGTCTTGTGAAGCAGACTCCGTCAGGGCAGAGCATCAGGTGGCAGAAGGCATCAGCATGTCATGGCCGTGGCGCGGGCTCTCTGATGACTGTGACGTCACTCGCCACCACTACAGTCCAGAGGAGTCAGACTCCTTACGGTACCGTAGCTTCAGGTGGCCTTATGTTCGGTGGAGGACTTATTATCGGGGGATGCCTTATATTTCTGCGAGAGGGAAACCTGGTGGAAGGTCTTACTTTCCGAGGATGTCTTACTTTCGGGGAAACACGGTGTATATATATATATATATATATATATACACAAAAATAGGGAAGAAAAAAAAAAAGGCCAGTGAGAAAGTTTGGAAGAGGCAGCATGTATCGTCCAAACACAGGGATCAGGGATGAAATAGATTCAGTGATAACACGGTAAATATATATATATATATATATATATATATAAAAATGTATTTCCATCATGAGTAATATCACTGCATTAACAGGCATGTCAGATCAATCCAAAATATCATAAAACCCATGGAGGTAAAACCGCTCGTATACACAGCAGGACAGGCGTGGAAACAGCACGTGCGTAGACTCTGCACTACAGGTTTCATCACAACTGACGTCTTCTAGGGCATGTGTCATTGGGCGTATGTGTTAAATATCATCCTTTTTATCAGTAAAGTCTAGGTATTTTTTTATTTTTACAGCATTTTGGTAGCAATTAACTAATGTTCTGGTATTTCCATTCATAAAAAAAAAAGAGCAAACAGACTGAAAACATTAAGCTAACTGTACCCCCTAAGCTTAGTTTTTGGAAATCAATAATTGGCAAAAGACAACACGTAGGCGAGATTAACAACCAGTCTACTGACTTTTCTCAAGTTATATTTTCTGGAGCTTTCTCCATAACTCATTTGCCCCAATCACTTTACTGTTGGGAGACAGAAAGAGAGCCAGAGATACAGATAACGTATAAATGTACAGAACCACTGTGTAGCCATCCAGGGGAGGGAAAAAAAAAAAACTGTTTACAAGATTTTCAAGTCCCTCCTTTCATGAAAATATGCCACAAATACTGCACAGTGATAAAGGGTTTAAGACAATAGATTAGGACTCACGTCTGTCCATCTTTGACAAATCCTTTTATTGATGAACCTCTGTTGGTGGTAGCAGCTTTGCCGCCCAGACCCACAATCAGAGCTGTTAGAACAGCACTCTTACCACCTAGGGAAAGTTAGAAAACATTATTTAAAACAGGCAGATTTGGCATGGACTAGGACACAGTATAACGGAAAAAAAGAAAAAAGAATTATATATATATATATATATATATATATATATATATATATATATATATATATATATATATATATATATATATATATATATATATATATATATATAAAAATGTTTATAAGTCCATTTAAGTCCAAGGGTTGCAGCACACCGTTATACTCAATTAGAAAAAAATAAACATACAGAAGTGCTGTCAGGCCCAAATAGCCAGCCCTTTCTGAAAGCTGAGGAAGGGCAGGCTAGATTGACCTAAATCTTTTGCAAACTTTTGAAACACTTTTGTAGGTTTGTTTATTTTTTTTCTAATAAAGCATTGTGGAGCTCTGCAACTCTAGGATATGAATTTTTTTCTATACAACATGTTTGCATGGCACCACGTGACTTCATTCAAGCGCAACGTACCTCTTTATTCTACACTGATCCACTATTTATAGCCACCCACCTAATATTGAGTAGGTTCCCTTTTTGCCACCAAAACAGCTCTGACCTATTGAGGCATGGACTCCACTAGAACTCTAAAAGGAATGCTGTGGTATCTGGCACCAAGCTGTCAGTAGCAGATCCTTGAATTCCCAGAAGTTGCGAGTTGGGGCCTCAATGGGTTGGATTTGTTTTTGCAGCAGATCGCACAGATGCTCGATTAGAGAGCATGGAAGATCTGGAAAATTTGTGTTGTGCTTCTCAATTCATTCTTGAACCATTTTTTTGCAGTGTGGCAGGGTGCATTATGCCGCTGAAAGAGGCCACTGCCATCAGAAAATACAGATTCCATCAGGGAGTGCACTTAGTCAGCAACAATATTTAGGTAGGTGGTACATGTCAGAGTAACATACAAATGAATGGTAGGATCCAAGATCTCCCAGCAGAACATTGCCTAAAGCATCACACCGCCTCTGCTGGCTTTCCTTCTTCTCATGCTGCATCCTGGTGCCATCTCCTCCCCAGTGAAGCGACGCACACACAACCAGCCATCAACATAATGTAAAAGAAAATGTGACTCATCAGACAAGACCACCTTCTTCACTGTTCCATGGTTCAGTTCTGATGCTCACATGTGGCTACGCAGCCTCATACACAACAAACTGCAATGCCCATTTTTGCTGCTTTTAAATTATCAACATTAGGGATGAAATACTTACTTGCTGCCTATCATATCCCACTCAATTTTACATGCCACTGTAACGACTAATCCAATTTGCAGTGCTTTGTTTATTTAGTAATCCATACCCAACATGTACAACAGTTTCAGATCCAAAACTGTTGTACATGTTGGGTACTGATTACTAAATAAACATACAAAAGTGCTGCAGATAGGATTGGACTACTTTTATTTTGTGTGTGTATAAAAAAACAAAAAAAAACAAAAAACTATAATATATATTAAAAACACACACACACACCGGACAGCTCATCAGGTTTCCATTGAAAAGACAAACTTTAAATATTATAAAAGGTGATAGCTGCACTTACTTCCATTGTTCCCAACAACGAAGTTGACATTTGGTCCAAATCGGAAGGGTCCAAGCAATGTATGACACATGAAGTTCTTCAGTGAAATGCTTTCAATGATGCCAACATCAGCAGTGACCTACAAATTAGTCACAAATTAAAGGTGTATTCAAACAGGCCGATTCAACACAATGATCAATTTGATACATTCTGATTATTGATTAGCAAATGGAAAAAAATAGGCTGTCAGTCTGAAGGCTCCGACACTTCAGGTCACTGGCTTTGGATGGACTGGGTTCTGTTCACAGTTAATGGGTTAAAGGAGTTGTAAAGGCAGAAGGTTTTTTATCTTAACGCAGAGTGCATTAAGATAAAAAACCTTCTGTGTGTAGCAGCCTCCCCAGCACCCAATAATTACTTACCTGAGCCCCATCTCTCTTCAGTGATGTCCACGAATATCTAAGCCATCTGGGACACTCCTCCTGATTGGATGAGTCACAGCAGCTGTGCCATTGGCTACCGTGGCTGTCAAAGTCAGTCAGCCAATCAGGAGAGAAAGGGGGCGAGGGTCTGCGCTGATCAGTGCAGACTCTCCAGAATATGCCCAACCGTGCAGCCCCCCCCCCCCCCCCAGGACCACCAGGTATACCCAACCATGACCATCAGGGTAGAGGTCGACCGATATGGGTTTTTCTCTGGCCGATGCCGATATTTAGAAATCATGGCGGCTGATAGCCGATATATGATGCCGATTTTTTTGGGCCGATATGTTAGGCCTTTATTTATTTATTTTCCATTTTAATTTATTATTATTTTTTTAATCCCCCTTGATCTAACACACCTTTCCCACTGGGGCGTTTTTCAGGCGCTTTTGGGCTAAAAATAGCGCCTGTAAAGTGCCTGCAAAATGGCTCCCCTGCAGTCTGTATGAAAGACAGAGTGCTTTCACACTGAGGCGATGCGCTGGCAGGATCTTAAAAAAAAAAAGTCCTGCAAGCAGCACGTTTTGGAGTGGTGTATACCGCTCCTCCACCACTCCTGCCCATTGATATGAATGGGCACCACTGCCGAAGCGCATGCAATGCGATTTGGCAGCAGTGCTTCATGGGCGCATTTAACCTCTTCCTTGGCCGCTAGCTGGGTTATATGTGCCCCACTAGCAGCCAAATAGCACCGCTAAAATGATGGTAAAGAGCCGCTAAAACTTCCGTTTTACCATCAACGCCTGCCCGCTCCAGTGTGAAAACAGTCTTCATAAGTGATACAGAAAATTTCTAACATTTAAACATTTATTAAACAAAACAAACCTCCAATCAGTTTACTTGTATGTATGATTTAGATAAAAAAAAACAAAAAAAAAACCTATATATTAAAAAACAGGTAGTCAAAACTAAAAAAAAAAAAAATGGGCTAACTTTACTGTTTATTTTATTTTTATTTTTTAAATAGTGTATTTTTTTCCCAAAAAAATGTATTTGAAAGACCTCTGTGCAAATGCCGTGTGACATAAAATATTGCAACAACCGCTATTTTATTCCCTAGGATCTCTGCTAAAAAAATATATATAATTTTTGGGGGGTCTAAGTGATTTTCTGGCAGAAAATACAGGATTTTTACTTGTAAGCATCAAGTGTCAGAAAAGATTTAGTCTTTAAATGGTTAAACTGAGAACTTCACACTCAGAGATAACTTCATTCATTCAGAAGTGTAAACATTGTATCTTTCTGTTCTTTTCTTGGCAGTCTGCCCAGAGAGGAGGAAAGGGTTTCTATGACGACTCAGCAACTTACACTGACTTCTATACAGAAGTCATTTCAAAGTCCCGCTGTAGTTCTAAATCGGCTTTTTATCAGAACAATCCGCCGATGCCGATTAATTAAAAAACGACCTCTACATCAGGGTTGCCAATCAGTGCCCATGAGAGGTACTAATCAGCACCCATCAGTGCCCTCTCATCGGTGCTGCCTATCAGAGGCATCAGTGCCTCATCATCAGTGTCACCTAATTAGTGCCACCTTGTCAGTGCAGCCTCATCAGTGCCCATCAGTGAAGGAGAAAACGTACTTCTTTACAAAATTTTATAACAGAAACAAGAAAAAAAATGTTTTTTTTTTCAAAATGTTAATTTTTTTTCTATTTTGGGAACAAAATTATAAAAAATTGTGTTTGGGTACAGTGTTGCATGACCACGCAATTGTAATTTAAAATGCGACAATGCTGAAAGCTAATAATTGGCCTGGGCAGGAAGGCGGGGGAGGGGGGGGTAGTGCCCAGTGTTAAAGATAGCACTGAAGCCACCGGCCAATATCCTTTCCAATGACATACCCTACTTGAAGGCAGAGGGTTGTGGCTTCAACGGTGCGTATAACCTGTATTTTGTAGAGTCACATAGGAGAACATAGAGCTTTTCTTATGGTGGCATTTTATTATAGAAACGAAAAAAAGACCAAAAATGTTAAACACAATTTTCTACTTTTTTCATAAAACATATCCAATAAAATCTAAATTCCTTATATGCAATGTAAATAGTGAGTGAGATACCATAGTAACCCAAATGGTGTCTCCATAAAGCGGGAGTTCCCCCGAATTATTATTTATTTTTAAAGTCAGCAGCTGCAGTATTTGTAGCTACTGACTTTTTAAACAAGGACACTCACCTCTCCAGCGTGCCCGCAATGTCGGCACCCGAAGCCGAACTGTCTCTCGGGTGCTGCTGCCATCTTTGGTATGGGAATCAGGAAGTGAAGCCTTTTCCAATACGGATAAGTCCCTGCTGTCTCTGGGACCCGTGTGTTTCCCAGCAGACAGCGAGGGTTTGGGGGGAGGGGTTGACAGGAAGTGGCGTAATAGCCGCAGAATCTGTGGCTATCTATGCCCGGAAGTGGGTGCAGATACCTGTACAGAAAACTACTGAATGGTGCGAATTGTGGCACCGAGGGGGGGGGGGGGGGGGAGAAGTGAGCAGAAGTTCCACTTTAGGGTGGAACTCCGCTTTGATTAAAGCAGGGCTCGACAAACCCCAGGCGCCAGGTCACCAATGCGATCAGAAATCGCAACCTGGCGCCTAAGCTGCCCCACCAGCCCACTCACTATTGATGCCCCAGACATGCAGCAGCATTAACACTGACTGCCGTCCTCCTCCCTCCTCCACACTCAGCGGTGCCGCGCTAAGTGTGTGAAAATGAAAAGCAAGGGAGAGAGGAGAATCTGTCAGATTTCAGCTTGATTTTCGGGGTGGGTGGGACCCGGCCGGGGTGGGCAGGACCCAGCAGCTATCAAACACCAGCCAATGGGATCTGGGCGGCTACGTGTATGTGGCCCCGCCACTTTTCTTAAGCAGCCCAATCGTTGGCTGGAGTTTGATAGCTGCTGAGTCCCACCCACCCGGCCGGGCCCCGCCCACCCTAACATCAAGCTCAAATCTGACATATCCGCCTCTCTGTTACTTGTCAGTTTCACACCCCAGCCGGGTCCCGCCCATTCCGACATTAAGCTCAATTCTGACAGCTCCTCTGTTACATTTCAGTAACAGAGTGCTCAGTGTGAAACCTGCCAGTGCCACCTGCCACTGCCAATCAGTGCCACCTGCCAGTGTCAGTGCCACCACCAATCAGTGCCACCTGCTAGTGCCAACCAGTGCCACCGCCAATCAATACCACCTGCAACCACCAACCAGTGCCACTTCCAATCAGTGCCAACCAGTGCCACCTGCCAGTGCCACCATCAGTCAGTGCCACCTGCCAGTGCGGAGTGTCACCGCCAATCAGTGCCACCTTCAACCATCTACCAATGCCACCTGCCACCGCCAATCAGTGCCACCTGCCAGTGCCACTGCCAATCAGTACCAACTAGTGCCAACGCCAACCAGTGCCACTTGCCAACACCAACCAGTGCCACCACCAATCAGTGCCATCTGCCAGTGACAACTAGTGCCACCGCCAACCAGGGCCACCTGCCACTTCCAAACCAGTGCCACCTGCCACCGCCAGTGCCACCTGCCAATTCCAAACCAGTGTCACCTGCCAATGCCATCTGGCAGTTCCACGTGCCTGCCAGTGGCAACCAGTGTCACCTGCCAGTGCCAGCCAGTTTCATCTGTTGCCAGCCTTACTTTTTCTGGTCAGCCCATAACCCTGATGTAACAGCGTTTCAATGGAGTTATTGACTGGGTGCTCCATTGTGAGTTAAGTATAGGGGTGAAAATGAGTGGCCTTACCCCGGGAGCTCACAATCCATATCACTCTAAAAAAAAAAAAAAAAAAAAACACAACACACTCTTTTTTAACTGGCTCCTAAATTCAAAGTAAATTTGTCAACCCCTGGATTAAAGTATTACAATGGATATTCAGCATACCAATACAAAAAAATAAAAAAGTATCTTTTAAAAGGGGTTCACTTGCAGTCAAATTGTAACATTATTGTGAACATATGGGAGAAAATTCCACTGAATTACAGCACACTGCCAGCCTGTTTTGTTTTAGTGCAGGCACCAGAAATGTCATCCTAATTCTGGTTTCTCTACCTACCAAATCATTGACATGGTAAAAGCAAAAAAAGGAAAAAAAATTCATCATGATGAATTTTTGGTTGAGGTCAGCAGTTCACTAGGTAATAAAGCCAGGATTAGGATTACGAGCCTGTACCTTAAAACAATGCAATACTGGCAGAGCCCAATTTTCTATCTTGAGAAATTAATTCCCACTCCAGTACTCTGTGCTGGTATCGCTGAGTAAGGGCTCATCCCCAGTGTCCTCGCACAGAGGAAGAGAGGGGGTGTGTATGACTAGCCGGCCATAGATGGAGCAATTTTCATGGTAGCAGGAAAGAAAATTGCTCGATTCCCCCATCAACACTGGCTGTTGGTAGGACAATCCTTCCTGTGGAGCTATTGTATTCTGTTCTACAAGTGCAAAATAAATACTCAAATCCTACCAGAAATCCAGTAAGCAGTCTGTGCTATTTGTCCCTGCTGCACTCTTATCAGTTAGTATTATTTCCAGCTCTGTGGACTGAAAAATGCCTTATTTTAACCACTTCAATACAGGCCATTTATACACCCTTCCTTCCCAGACCAATTTAGCTTTCAGCGCTCTCACACTTTGAATGACAATTACTCAGTCAAGCAACACTACCCAAACAAAATTTTTATCATTTTTTTCATACAAATAGAGCTTTCTTTTGGTGGTATTTAATCACCACTGGGTTTTTTATTTTTTTTGCGACATAAGTGAAAAAAAGACGGAAAATTTTTAAACACTTTTTTAGTTTCTATGATAAAATTTTGCAAATAAGTCATTTGTGTTCATACATTTGAGCCAAAATGTATACTGCTACATCTCTGGTAAAAACGAACCCAAATTAGTGGATATTATTTAGTCTCTTTGAAAGTTATAGAGTCTACAAGCTATGGTGCAAATCATTGAAAATTGATCACATCTTATCACACCTGATGCACTGACGGCTCATTTCTTGAGGCTCTGAAGAGCCGATTCACACAGGGGCGACTCAGATCCGACTTCAGGTCGCCCCCAATCGCCCTAAGTCTGCATTCACACCTGAGCGTAGCATGTTTGAACGTTTTTACCGGCGTTTTGTCGCGCGACAACGAGCGTTTTGTCACACTACAACGCGCGACAACGAGCGTTTTGTCACACTACAACGCGCGACAACGAGCGTTTTTTAACTTCGGCGTTTTTTAACTTCGGCGTTTTTTTTCAGCCAATAGGAAAAATATTTTTCATCTGCTTATTTTTTCTTGAGCAGATACAGCGTCAAAACGCCGGTAGAAACGCTCGTTGTCGCGCTAAACACTCGAATCGAGCGTTTCCATTAGTTTCTATGGGAATGAAAACGCCCAAATCAGCCCAATTCGCGTGACAAAAAAGGGTCCGGAACTTGTTTGAGCTTCAGGCGTAGGGCTTCAGGCGACATGGAGTGGAGATGTGAACCATCTCCATTGAGAATAATGGATTTTTTCCCCTCCAGCGTTTTGTAGCTTCAGGCGTAGGGCTACAAAACGTTCAGGTGTGAACGGGCTGTAAGTCACGCTACATGTAAATATCAATGTAAGTGAATGAGAGCCATCTTAATGCACACTACTGAAGTCGCTCCGACTTCAGAAAAGGTTCCTCTACTACTTCAATCCGACTTGTAGGCGACCGGTACCAATTGATTTCAATGGAGGTCGCCTCCAAGTCGGATTTCCGTCTATACAGAGGCGACTCACAGAGAATTATCAGCTCTCAAGAGCGAACTCCATGCCAAATTTATTTAAAAAATTTAGCGTGGGTTCCCCCTCCGAGAGCATACCAGGCCCTTAGTTCTGGTATGGATTTTAACCACTTAAGGACCGCCGCATTGGCAATGTACGTCGGCAGAATGGCACAGACAGGCACAAGCACGTACATGTACGTGCTTGCCTTCCAGCGGGTGGGGGGTCCGATCAGACCCCCTCCCGCTGACTGCGGCGGTCCGTTTCGCTTCAGGAGCGATCCGGGATGAGGGGATGGCCGTTGGTTTCTGGCCATCCCCTCTCGATCGCTCCTGGCGAATGAGAAGCTTCCCCCGCCTGTGTAGTGTATACACAGGCAGGGAGGAAGTGATGTCATTCTCCTCGGGCGGTCTTTTTGACCGGACTGCGAGGAGAACACAATAGTAAGTGCACCAAAACTACACTGACATGTAGGTACACATAGGCACACAAATCACCCCCCGCCCCCTCCCAGTCACAGTGTCACTGATTGCAGTGATCATTTATTTACTGATCACTGCATTTAGTGTCAGTTGTGACAGTAAAAACTGTCAGGGCAGTTAGTGTTAGGTCCAGGGAAGCCCCCCTACCCCCCCCCCATAAAGGTTTAACCCCCTGATTGCCCCTAGAGTTAACCCTTCCCCCCCCCTTTTGCCAGTGTCACTAAGCGATCGTTTTTCTGATCGCTGCATTAGTGTCACTGGTGCCGCTAGGTAGCTAGTTATTTTTATAGCGCTAGGTACCCCCATATACTACCCAATAATGGTTTTAACCCCCTGATTGCCCCTAGTTAACCCTTTCACCAGCAATCACCGTATAAGTGCCACTGGTAACGCTGGTTAGCCAGTTAGTTATTTAGGTTCCCCGTCAGGTTTTTATATAGCGTCAGGGACCCCCATATACTACCTAATAAAGATTTTAACCCCCTGATTGCCCCTAGTTAACCCTTTCACCAGTGATCACCGTATAAGTGTAACGGGTGACTCTGGATAGTTAGTTTGCTTTTTATAGCATCAGGGCACCCACCATTTATTACTCAATAAAGGTTTAACCCCCTGATCACCCGGCGGGTGATATCAATTAGGTTTTAGGGTCAGAGTCTGCGTCGCCCCAGGCAGCGCTAGGTTAGTGCCAGTATCGCTAACACCCACACACAAAGCATACACCTCGCGTAGTGGTATAGTATCTGAACAGATCAATATCTGATCAGATCTATACTAGCGTCCCCAGCAGTTTAGGGTTCCAAAAAAATGCATTGTTAGCGGGATCAGCCCAGATACCTGCTAGCACCTGCGTTTTGCCCCTCCGCCCAGCCCACCCAAGTGCAGTATCAATCGATCACTGCCATTTACAAAACACTAAACACATAACTGCAGCGTCAGAGTCAGGCCTGATCCCTGCGGTCGCTAACATTTTTTTTTGGTAGCGTTTTATATTTAAATCCTGAAGGCAGTGCTTGGTTTTGTGCAAAAAAAAAAAAAAAAAAAAAAAAATTTAATATTCCTGCAACTTGTGGCAAAACATAAAATATTTCATGGACTCAACATGCCTCTCAGTAAATAGCTTGGGGTGTCTACTTTAAAAATTGGGTCATTTGGGGGGGGGGGTTTGTGCTATTTTCGAAACTGTGATAGGTAGTGAAATCAAAAATTTGCACCCTTAGAAATCCTGAAGGCAGTGATTGGTTTTCGGGGTCCTGTACACGGCTAGACTCCCAAAAAGTCCCACATATGTGGTATCCCCATACTCAGGAGAAGCAGCAGAATATATTTTGGGGTGCAATTCCACATATAACTATGGCATGTGTGAGCAATATATCATTTAGTGACAACTTTTTGTAAACTTTTTTTTTTTTGTGTCATTATTCAATCACTTGGGACAAAAAAAAAATATTCAATGGGCTCAACATGCCCCTCAGCAATTTCCTTGGGGTGTCTACTTTCCAAAATGGGGTAATTTGGGGGGGGGGGGTGTACTGCCCTGCCATTTTAGCACCTCAAGAAATGAGATAGGCAGTCATAAGTTAAAAGCTGTGTAAATTCCAGAAAATGTACTCTAGTTTGTAGACGCTATAACTTTTGTGCAAACCAATAAATATACGCTTATTGACATTTTTTTTTACTAAAGACATGTGGCTGAATAAATTTTGACCTAAATGTATGACTAAAATTTAGTTCATTCGATTTTTCTTATAAAAAAAAAGTAGAAAATATCATTTTTTTAAAAAAAAATTCAGTCCTTTTCCTTTTATATCGTAAAAAATAAATATCACAGAGGCAATCAATACCATCAAAAGAAAGCTCTATTTGTGGGAAGAAAAGGACGCAAATTTCGTTTGGGTACAACATTGCATGACCGCACAATTACCAGTTAAAGCAGTGCAGTGCGAAATTGTAAAAAGACCTCTGGTCCTTAAACTGACAATTGGTCCGGGGCTGAAGTGGTTAAGGGGAACCCCCTACGCAGAAAAAAATGGCGTGGGGGTCCCTCCCAGATCCATACCAGACCCTTATCCGAGCACACTACCCAGCCGGCCAGAAAAGGGGGTGGGGACGAGCGAGCGCCGCCCCCCCCCCTCCTGAGCCATACCAAGCCGCGTGCCCTCAACATGGGGGGTGCCTTGGGGAAGGGGGGCAGCACGGCCCCCCACTCCAAAGCACCTTGTCTCCATGTTGATGAGGACAAGGGCCCCTTCCCGACAACCCTGGCCGTTGGTTGTCGGGGTCTGTGGGCGGGGGGCTTATCGGAATCCGGGCGCCCCCTTTAAAAAGGGGGCCCCGGATCCCGGCCCCCTACCCTATGTGAATGAGTATGGGGTACAATGTATCCATACCCATTCACCTGTGGAAAAAAATGTAAAAAAACACAACACACAAGGGTTAAAATAGTTTATCGCACAGCTCCGGTGGTCTTCTTCCATCTTCAGGGGTCTTCTCGCCGGACTCCTCCGCTATCTTCTGCTAGCTCTTTTACTAGCAGAGGAGCCCGGCTTTCTTCTTCGCCGCCACCCTCTTCTTCCGACTTAGGGGGTCCCCCCTCTTCGGTTCTTCTTGCTGGGTTCCCAAGAACCCGAGACCCTCAGGGAACCCACACTCCTGGACCCGTAAAACACCCAGCCAGAAAAACAAACTTGATGGCTGAAAAAAAACAAAGCTCTGGATTCCAGGGTCCAGTGCTTTTAAAAAGAGAAGCGTTTACAGGCAAAACCTTGTTTCTTCCACCACGAGGCCCAGGTATCATTCAATGCTGCCTAAAAAGACACTTTGAATGGATCCGGCTGCATAGCCTGCCCCAGCAAGGATTGCTCCA
The DNA here is from genome assembly GCF_037356315.1 of Lithobates pipiens. NCBI lineage: Eukaryota > Metazoa > Chordata > Amphibia > Anura > Ranidae > Lithobates > Lithobates pipiens. The sequence goes on from NW_027507758.1 coordinate 536,430,664, forward strand.
ATGGAGCTCAGCACAGCACATCTTTACTTGTGACCAACCCCTTAGACACTGGCGAAAAACTGAGGTACTCCCAGTAGTGGGAGGGGTTATATAGGGAGTGGACTTCCTGTCTTAGGGTGTGCCAGTGTCCATCACCTGAAGGTGGCTTATAACCCACATAGTAACTACTACGGCTCTGTGTCTCGTGATGTACGATAAGAAAAATGAAAAAAAAAAAATCACATGCCAACTGACCCTTACGCCTTTATTATATGCAACTGAGCAGAGAAACATAAAAGCTTGCACTTACTGCCTGAGACCCCTCTCCAGAAGAATCTTGATCATCATCATCATCATCTGGCCTTGCTCTTTTACCATGTCCAGAGGTACCCAGTGGGCTGGTTTCCTTTCTTTTGCCCATTGCTGTTAAAAAAATAAGAAAATAAGCCATCTTCTATAAAAAATAAAATTGTTAAACAAAAACGTCATCCTTGTTTAATAAAGAGATATTAAAACCACCAGATTTTTTTTTCCCCATTTCATTTCAGCAGCTGATTTAATCCCTTTCAAAGTGTATGCAGTTTCTTAATCTTTTTATCCTGGTCTTATTTGGAGCCTGAGGTTTCCTGTTTCAGGGTGCAGAAGCACCCCTTGCAATAGAATCACATAGCCCTGCAGACTGGGATTGCAAGGCACTCCCCTGCAACCCCCACCCCACATTCTTTAAAGCGGAGGTCCACCCTAAAGTGGACCTCTGCTCATCGGAATCCCCCCCCCTCCGGCGCCACAATTGGCACCTTTCAGGGGGGAGGGGGGGTGCAGATACCTGTACAGTACAGGTATTCTGCACCCACTTCCGGGAAGTGCCCCGCTGCCTGCTGGGAAACACACAGATCCCAGAGGCAGCGGGGACCGTCCTTATTGCGCAGCGCGATTCGCGCATGCGCAGTAGGGAACCGGGAAATGAAGCCGAAAGGCTCCATTTCCTGATTCCCATACCCAAGATGGCGGCGGAAGCACCTTACAGACGATCTAGAGATCGGCTTCGGTTGCCGACATCGCGGGCGCGCTGGACAGGTAAGTGTCACTATTTTAAAAGTCAGCAGCTGCAGTATTTGTAGCTGCTGGCTTTAAAAAAAAAAAAAAAAAAAAACGCGAAGTCCCGGTGGACTCCCGCTTTAAGCTGAAAAACTTGACTGGAGATTGCACTGTCCAAGGGTAACCCTTTCCTGTGACGACTGGAAGCTAAGAAAAGATGCACTGAAATGCTCCATGCACACGATCGGCTTTCCGTCAACAAAACCGTGGATTTTTGTTGGAAGGTTGTTGGCTCACACTTGTCTTGCATACACACGGTCACACAAATGTTAGCCAACAATTCCAAACGTGGGAACGCGGTGACATACAAGACGTATGACAAGCAGAGAAAAGGGAAGTTCAATAGCCAGTGTGGCTCCTTCTGCTTGATTCCAAGCATGCATGAACTTTTGTGCGACGGACTTGTGTGCACACACTCGGACTTTTCAAAAACAAAGTTTTGTTGGCAGAAATTTTGAGAAACCTGCTAACATACATTTGTTGGTGGAAAGTCCGACAGCAAATGGTTAATGGAGCATACACATGGTCCGACTTTCCGACAATAAGCTCACATCCAACATTTCCCGTCGGAAAATCCGACTGTGTGTATACGGCAAAAGAGCAGGAGCCAGCAGCAATTAAGGTTGTAAACTGCAAGTGCTGGTGTAAGAATTTTGACAGCTAGGGGTTGATTTACTAAAACTGGAGTGCAAAAGCTGGTGCAGGTGCGTATAGAAAGCAATTAGCTTCCAGATTTTTGTTGTGAAAGCTTAAAGAGTAGGTTACACCAACATTTCCTATTCCTGATATGTGCCTGGTGCATCATGTACGTGTATGAAAAAAATAAATAAATCTTGTTCTCTTTGTATGAAATCCCTGGTGTTCCTGCCAGTCCCCTTGTTTTCCTATTAAAAATTGACCACACTAGGCAGGAGAGCACAACCTTGGTCAATTCTCAAAATGTGCTGGGAACTCAGTCTGCTCTTCTCCAATGATCAGACTTGTCCTGACACCCCCCCCCCCCCCCCCCCAATTCCCTATACTTCCTGTCCCATAGCCAAAAGAGGAAATCCCTGCAAATTAAGGGAATTCCTTGGGGACCCCAAGGTCCCCATTGTAAAATTTTCTAGGACAACCCAAAATTTGGGGTTTTCTTTTTCTTTCACTTTCAATGACAATGGCAAACAGGAAAAATAGAGAGGGGTAATCTTCTTAACTGGGGCACAGACAGCAGTTAAAAAATATCTCATGCCCACGGACGTTTTTACAGCCGCTTTTAGAAGCATTTTTCACAGCTTAAAAATGCCTCTCCATGTTAGCCTATGGCCTCATGCCCACCAAGGCGTTTAGCAGCTGTAAGGGGCATAGGCATTTTTAAGCTTCGAAAAAAAAAAACAGGAGCAGTGCGTTCTGAGGCTCCAGCGCTAGAGTTTAAAAGCGATTTAACAAGGCTTAACCCTGTATACACAGTGTTAAGCCTCATCCAGCGTTTCTCTGTCTCTATTTAAAATCATTGATTCCCTATGGGAGCCCATTGATTTGAATAGAAGTCACACCAGAAGTCGGATCAAGATGATCCAACTTGTGTGCTGAGAATCTTGAAGGGGAACCCTGACAAAATTTAGCATGAGGTTCCCCCCCATTCAAGATCCATACCAGACCCTCATTCGAGCACATAGACCGAAAGGTCAGGAAAAAGGGGAGGGACGAGCAAGCCCCCCCTCCTGGACCATAACAAGCCACATGCCCCCAACATGGGGGGGGGGGGGAATTGGTGCTTTGGGGCAGGGGGGCCTTGCGCCCCCCACCCCACAGAACCTTATCCCCATGTTGATAAGGACAAGGGCATGTTCCCGGCAATCATGGCATGGGGCGGGGACACCCGATGACATAATTTGGAGGCCACGCCCCTTGTGACATCACCATCCGGGCACGATGACGTCACAATGGGCATGGCCTCCAAACTACGTCAATGGCTGGCCCCGCCCCATGCCAATATACGTCATTTCATGCGGCAGAGCCAGTATTACTCTGGGAGATTGTGTTGAGTCAACATCGGAAGAACAACAGAGGGAGAGGACCCAGCAAAAGAGCAAGAAGATATCAGAGAGAGAGAGGACAGTGCAGAGAAGAAGAACGGGAGAGGGAGAAAACGTCACCAGAAGAGGGAGAAGAGCTGGAGCTGCCTTAATAAAATACTTTAAAAAACTGTGTACCGTATTTATTTTTGACCTTTTTTTTTTTTTTCTTTTTTTAGGTGAATGGGTAGTGGTACGACGTACCCCATACTGCCCCTGGATGACGCAATTTTGTTGCGAAACGCGTAGGGCTGAGCGGTACGCTACTTATCACCTCGTGTTTGTGACGGGCTCCAGGAGAACGGGTCTGTCCGTGTGCGTCCGGCCGGCGCCACGGACTTAAGGCGCTTTTTCTTTGACACACTTGTAAGTGTATTTTTATATTTTTTATCCTTAAAATAAAAAAGGGTTTTACACTATTTTGAGCTTTATCTTTCCTCTATGATTTTGATGCCCCTGGCTCTGAGTCTTCTTTTTGGACTTCTGAGTTGAGCGTCCGGGAGTGAGTTCCCTTCCCAAGATTCCTTAAAACAGTGAAGCCAGGAGGACACCGAGGAACTCCTTTCCCCCGCAGTTGGAAGTGGCGTATATTTTCATAAAGTCCCGTGTGACCCTCTGTAGTGGGGGGGTCATGTTTATCTGGTAAGCAGTAAATCTTATCGTGTGTTGGTGGTGGATTGAACACAACTTCTCCCATATTTGGATTCCTAGGAACATTGCGGTTTTATATTCAGAGGACTTTCATTTACAGTTTCACGTTAACCACTTTTTGTGTTTCATACACGGATCCATTGTTTATACACTGGGTGTTTATATTTTATATATTTATAGGTGTATGTCATGGACTTTTATTTTATGTGTTAAATTGTAGTGGTGAGATTTTGGGTTTGAAAACCCTAACACTTATGTGTCTTGTATCACGTACATCAGTGCTCGACAAATCCCGGTCGCCAGGTCGCATTGGCGACTAGAATCAGCGACCTTGCGCCTGGGGCAGCATAGCTGGGGGTATCCCGTCTCCGTGGACCCCCCCCCCCCCCCCCCCCCCCCCCGCGCGCGCGCGCGATCGCGTCGGGCCGCGCCGCAGGCGGCCGGTAATTTAGCCCCCGGCTTTGAGGCCTTCTGTGATCCTATGGTTCCTTCTGGAATCTGGCGCCCTCTTGTGGTGGCCGTTGGAATTACAACCAACATTGCTAATGGGCCAGTCTTTCTCCATCCCTTTACTTAGAACCCCTAAACAAAAAAAACAAAAAAAACAAAAAAATATTATATATATATATATAGAATATATATATATATATATATATATATATATATATATATATATATATATATATATATATATATATATATATAACACCCTAGAGAGTAAAATGGTGGTCGTTGCAATACTGTCTGTCACACCATATTTGCACAGCGGACTTACAAGCGCACTTTTTTGGGGGAAAAAATTTTTATTTAATAAAAAAAAAAAAGACAACAGTAAAGTTAGCCCAATTTTTATTTTTTTTTATATTGTGAAAGATAATGTTACGCCGAGTAAATCGATACCCAACATGTCACGCTTCAAAATTGCGCCCGCTCATGGAATGGCGACAAACTTTTACCCTTTAAAATCTCCATAGGCGACGTTTAAAAAATTCTTCAGGTTGCACGTTTTGAGTTACAGAGGAGGTCTGGGGCTAGAATTATTGCTCTTACTCTACCGATCGCAGCGATACCTCACATGTGTGGTTTGAACACCCGCTTTCATATATGCGTTCGCTTCTGCACGCAAGCTTGGCAAGACAGGGCGCATTTAAAACAATTTTTTTTTCTTATTTTAACTTTTATTTTTATTTTTTTCACTGTTCTTTTAAAAAAAAAAAAAATGTGTGTCACTTTTATTCCTATTACAAGGAATGTAAAAATCCCTTGTAATAGAAAAAAGCATGACAGGTCCTCTTATATATGAGATCCGGGGTCAGAGAGAGCTCACATCTCATATTTACACTAAAATGCAATTTAAAAATGTCCCTCTAAGAGCTATGGGCAATGACTTGGAGACAGGTGGGGGGCTGGGGGCTATCTTCCCCTCACTCGTCTCCATGTCAGGCCAGGGACAGGTCCAGATCGCCGTCACGGACCTGGCTCCTAACTTTTTTAGCTGGCTCCTAGATTCCAAGCAAATTTGTCAACCCCTGACGTACATATATATAGGGTTGCTATACCGTATATAACATTTATTCCAACATTTATTCCAATATTACTGCACGAGTAGTTGGTTGTATTTGCTTTTGTATTTGTTTAGCGCGGCTTAAGATTTTTCGTTATTCAAATCAATGGGCTTCCATAGGGAACCATTGATTTTGAATACAGACAGAGAAACGCAGCTGAAAGCTAGCGTGGCTAAATGCGCGTTGACGCCAATGCAAAATGCATATAAAATTGCGGTTTTAACGCTATAGTCGTTACTAGGTTTACAGCTATTTTTTTTTTTAATGCCCGTGTGCATGAGGCCTTAGTGCCGGTTCACACTACCGCGACTTGGGACGCGACTTGTCAGACCGCAAGTCGCCCCAAGTCGCTTGACAATAGTAATTCCATTAAAATGAATGAGAGCCGTCTTAATGACCGCTACTCAAGTCGGAGCGACTTCAAAAAAGGTTCCTGTACTACTTCAAGGCGACTTATAGGCGACTTGTACCCATACATTTCAATACAAGTCGCCTACAAGTCGGATCGCTGTCTGTAACCAAGCGACTTAACAGGAAGAAGAACACAATGGCATCCCTCCCCCTTCCCATACACTGATCACTTCCTGTGTGAAGTGTGGGTAGGTGAAGTGAAGAAGAAAAGAAGTGATTGTGATTGTGATTGTGAGAAGATTGAAGAACATGTCATCCCGAGGCCGCAGAGAAGTGCAGCACAGGGAGCCAGTAGATAATGAATCCCTCATCAGACATGTGAGGCAGCGACCCTGCATATATAACAAGCAAGATCCCGACTACAAGGATCAATCCAAGAGGGATAGTGCTTGGTTAGAAATATGTAGACTGACTTTCGAAGATTGGGAAACAATGCTGCCGACCGATCGTAGTGACAAATGTAAGTTTAACCTTTTTATTAAATTCATGGTGTTATTACTTGCCACGTCACCTGCCACGTCACCTGCCACGTCACCTGCCACGTCACCTGCCACGTCACCTGCCACGTCACTTGCCACGTCACCTGCCACGTCACTTGCCACGTCACTTGCCACGTCACTTGCCACGTCACCTGCCACGTCACTTGCCACGTCACCTGCCACGTCACTTGCCACGTCACTTGCCACGTCACCTGCCACGTCACTTGCCACGTCACCTGCCACGTCACCTGCCACGTCACTTGCCACGTCACTTGCCACGTCACCTGCCACGTCACTTGCCACGTCACCTGCCACGTCACTTGCCACGTCACCTGCCACGTCACTTGCCACGTCACCTGCCACGTCACCTGCCACGTCACTTGCCACGTCACCTGCCACGTCACTTGCCAGGTCACTTGCCACGTCACTTGCCACGTCACTTGCCACGTCACCTGCCACGTCACCTGCCACGTCACTTGCCACGTCACCTGCCACGTCACCTGCCACGTCACTTGCCACGTCACTTGCCACGTCACCTGCCACGTCACCTGCCACGTCACTTGCCACGTCACCTGCCACGTCACCTGCCACGTCACTTGCCACGTTACCTGTCACGTCACCTGCCACGTCACTTTTGTGTATTCTTTCACTGATGCTAACTGCTAGTGTTAATAAATGTTAATAATGAATGATCGTGAATGAATGATTCTTTTATTATTACATTATAGAAAAAAAAATAACCAACATATCATTTTTATTACATGAAATAAAGATGACATAGCAGGAAAACATTATAACCGTAATAACACATTAGCAAATTCTAGATGCAAAGCAGTGAGCAATGTAGTTAGGAAATGGCATCCAATTGCCATTCTAAGTCACCGGCCGGTGAAATAAAGTATGATGCAAACTTTTCACGAACAGTGGCACCATCGCAGGATCCCCTTGCAGCAGTCATATGTGCACTTTCCAAGTCATGCATAAGGGAATCCTCAAAACGGTACCCGTCACGTACCCGTACAAAATTGTGCAGCACGCAAGCTGCTTTGACAGCAGTAATTGCATTTTCAATGTTTAATGCGATAGGCGTATGTAACAAACGCCATTTATTGGCAAGAATTCCAAACGTGCACTCAACCATCCTTCTTGCCCTTGTCAGCCGGTAATTAAAGACTTTCTTGCGGGTTGTCAGATTTCTATTGGAGTAAGGCCTCATTAGGTGTTGCGACAATGCAAAAGCCTCATCTGCGACAAACACATAGGGTATTGGGGGTTCAGTTGTGCCAGGAAGAGGACAGTTCTCAGGAATATCTAGCTGATTAGATCGTAGCCTTTCACCAAATGAGGAATTTGCAAAAATACGCGAATCGCAGCTACTTCCGTAGGATCCTATATCGATATAGGTGAAGCAGTAGTTTGCATCGACAACAGCAAGAAGTACAAAAGAACAATATTTTTTGTAATTGTAGAACATACTTCCACTACCAACAGGCTTAACGACACGCACATGCTTCCCATCTATAGCTCCAAGGCAATTTGGGAAATTGCACCGACGCCAAAATATTTCTGCTATATCACGCCAATTATCTTGTGTAGGCCGTTTCATAACCATGCTGTTAAGCACATCCCATATGACTTGGCAGGTGTCACGGATAATGTAGCTGATCGTTGATCTGCCCAACATGAACTCATAATGTAGACTAACTAGGGAATGACCGGTTGCCAGGTATCTGAAAGACAAAAGACATAAACCATTTTATGTTCCTATTTATGTTTTGCAGTATCAACCTTACAAATCCGTTGGAAGGGTTTGCGTGACTGTTTTTCGCGCTACGTACGCAAATTGAATGAGGCCAGGAGTGGATCTGGAGGAAAGCGTATTGTCCCCTATGTTCACGCAGATGAACTAGAGTTTCTGCGGCCTTTCCTGGAGCTGAGAGAGTAAGATAAAATCTTACATAGTTGTAAAGTGATACTATACAATTCAAATAAGAAGGGGGTAACTGTTCTTTTATATGTTTATTGCAGAACACAATCAAGTTGGCCAGTTGCTGGTGAACGGCAGGATGCAGCACAGGAGGAGGCAGCTTCTCAAGAAGTGGAAGGCTCGTTGCCCATTTCCCTGGATGATCCTTTGCTGCTGGAACAACAGCAAAGTGAAGAAGCGGACCGCAACCAGGGAGAGGCTTCCACTAGTCAGCAGCCGGCTCAGCCTCTCCGACTCCGGCAACAACGAAGTCGACCAGCAAGGGGCAGTAACTCACAAAACCTAGAACGATTTTCGGAACTGGTTGATCGGATGAACCAGAAATTGGACGAGCTGCATTCGGAAGACCATAGTTTTGGAATCATGGTCGCCGAAATGCTAAAAAGAGTACCGCCGGAGAGGAAAAATGATGTAAAAAAATCAGTGATGGATCTCATAGAAGCGAGCATTACAAATGATCCTATTCAATCCGCTTCCATGTTTGGACCACCACCACCATCCGGACCCTACTACACGTACTCAACCCCTCCACCACCCAGAACCCATCCCTACTATCCCCCTCACTTCCGTCCCTACTCCAATGAGTATGGACATGCCCTTAATCCTGCCCATCCACCTATACCCTATCCCTCTCCATCCCCACTGACATCAGCAACTTCAGCTAATGTTACACCAATGCCTTCCACCAGCTCCTCACCATATGAGCCAGTGTACCAAAACCTGTGAGATTTTAAAATTAAACATATGTTCTGTTTTGTTGTTATTTGGTTATATATTGTTCTAATTATTAAAGTTTTTTTCAAAAAAAAAGGATGTTGGTGTGATAAATTTTGCAATATTTCTTCAACAATATTTTTATTTGGAAGAATTACGTACCTAGGTGGATGCAACATCGCAGCAATGATGCAACTGTCCACTGCTGTTTCTTCACACAGAACTGAGTCAACATACATCGTCTATGTCTCTGTTCTGTCCTCTCCCCAAGATGGGAGGTGCTGTCTCTCAGCTGCTCTGATCCCCCACGCTCAATGTGGAGGGGTGGATAGCAGCTTGCTGAGAGGCTGCCACTGTCATCAGTCCAGCCAGCTGCTGGCGAATGAAGGATGATGCGCTGTCTCAACTAATCTTCGTGATATCTGCAGAAAGTGGACTTCTGTTCACTCTGCACTGAAAAGGGGCACAGGATTGCAAAATAATTGCACTCATATGACCCGTAGGAGAAGCCAAGACAAATGAGCTCAGGCTAGATTGTTGCACATATAATAACAATGTGATAATGGTAATGTGCATCAAAAAAATAGATAGTTTACCTGAGCGTAATAATCAATCTTTCAGTAGGTGAGAGGCTCCTCCTATATGAGGTGTTCTGTCGCTCCAGATGGTTGCAAACTAGACGAAGCAATTCATCAAAACTGTAAAATGGATAAAAAATGTAATTTGATATATTCTACATGAGAAATATCTGACATTTGTAGCTACACTATTACCGATGTAATAACATATGCAAATCTGATGCCTCTAGGACCCCTTTCACACTGGGCTGGTGCGGCCGTCGGCGGTAAAAGGCTGCTATTTTTAGCTGCGTTTTACCGTCGTTTTAGCGGTGGTCTGGGGGCACTTGCGGGGTGGTTTTAACACCCACTAGCGCCCGAAAAAGGGTAGTGCCGATGCAGAGGCGCTTTGCCAGCGGTTGTGCGGCCCTGTCCCATTGATTTTGATGGGTAGGAGTGGTTAGGAGTGGTGAATACACCGCTCCTTCACTGCTCCAAAGATGCGGCTAGCAGGACTTTTTTCACCTTCCAGCCAGCCAGCGCACCGCTTTAATGTGATACATGCAAGCTTGCCGATCACCCCAGTTGATGTTTAGCATAGGTAGATGACAAACAATTCTGCTGAATATCAATCTTCGCCATTTTATTCTCTACGTTAAATGCTACAAAATATATCTTTCAAAAAATAAAAAATAAATGGGACAAAATAGTCTATTAGCATATGTACTTGCCTTGCAATTGACATCCGGGTATAGTTGTAAAACTTGTCCTCAAAAACACGCAAATTTTCATAGATGGCCCAAAATTGGCCTCTACTGTCTCTACTTGCAATAATTGGATGGATCCAGTAGCGGCGTCGTCTTCTCATCCTCATCCTTCGCTTCCTCTCTTCCTCCTCTTCCATTAACACTGCCACACCAGCAGTTACTACAGCTCTCATCAAATAAGGCAATGACAACATTGTGGTGACAGGACAAGACACACGACAGGAAGCAGGAAGAAGCGACAGGAAACAACAATGATGTCACAAGAGCTGAGTAGCGCTGATTGGCCATAGGCAAAGTCGCCTGTGCTTGAGGCGACTTGTAAATCGCGCTAAGTCGCGTCGAAGTCGCGCTAAGTCGCGTCGAAGTCGCGTCGAAGTCGCGTCGATAAGTCGCGCGCAAGTCGTGTCGCGGTAGTGTGAACCGGCACTTATTGTAGAGTCAGCCAAACACTGACAGAGGTTTACTCACTGAATATTGTAACATTGCTTTTAAGTTACAAAGATTATTTGTATTTTAGTTAAACATTGCTTTAGCACATGGCAAAGTTCACTTTTTGTCATTTTGTTTCAACTCTAGGAACATCACGCTGTTTAGAATACAATATTATGTATTGTAAACCCAACATTTCATATTCCTGATATGTTCCTGCTGTAGCATGTACTTGTATAAGAAACTCTCCTGTTCTCTTTGTATTGCTTCCTTTATGTGAAATCCCTGGTGTTCCTCCTAGTCCCTCTTCTTTCCCATTATAGAAGTACAGCCAAAATCTTATATATATATATATAACAAGAAAAGGAGCACACATACATGTTATACTTACCTGCTCTGTTGCACTGCATTTGCACAGAGCAGCCCAGATCCTCATCTTCTCAGGCCCCTCCCACCTGCTTAGTGCCTCCATAGCAAGCAGCTTGCTATGAGGGCGCCTGACATGGAGATGTGGCCTGGCCCTGCCCCCTGTCTCTCCTGATTGGCTGACTGACTTTGAGAGCAGTCAAAGGTAATGCCGCCACTGCTGTGTCTGAGCCAATCAGGAGGGAGAGTCTCGGACAGCGACATCACTGGACAGAGATGGGGCTCGGGTAAGTATTAGGGGGGCCGAGGGAGCCTGCTGCACATAGAATGCATTAACAACACTGAGTACAGTGCTGGATTACCACGCAATTGTCTTTTAAGTGTGACAGCTGAAAAGTGGCCTGGGCAGGAAAGGGGTGAAGGTGCACGGTAGGTAAAGAAATGGCTCCTAACTTTTTTTTTTTTTTTTTGGCTTGCTCCTAGATTCAAAGTAAATTTGTCAAGCCCTGCTGTAAAGACTTTGAAAGCGTGGCCTATGGAGAATTTTGGGTACCAGAGTCTTTTGCGACTACATGAGTGTGTGCATTTTTATGGCCTCATGCACATAAGACGTTTTTATTTCTCCCCAGGACAAGTGCTTCAGGGGAGGAAAAAGCATTAACCACTTACCTACTGGCTACTTTTACCCTCTTCCTGCCTAGGACCATTTTCAGCGCTGTTGCATTTTGAATGACAATTGCGCGGTAATGTAGCACTATACCCAAATGAAATGTTTATCATTTTTTCCACACAGACAAAGCTTTCTTTTGATGATATTTAATCACCACAGTTTTTTTTTTAATTTAGATTAAAGTCGGGATCCGCCCATATGCCTGGACCGACACCCGACTCGGCCTAGGGAAGGGAATATCACTGCTTCAGGTAGGTCAACCCAAAATAAAGCCTCTCCTCCAGTTTAGAAGCCACAGGTGCTGGCAATGCATATAGTAATGAAATAGGAAGAAATTCTGGACAGCCACACTCCAAAAATTGATCAAGAATACATGCCACAGAAGAACTGAACTGACGCGTTTCACACTACAAACAGTGCTTAAAGTGGAAGTAAACCCTGATGGGCGCTGTGACTGGCCGGAGCAGCGATGACGTCACTCCCGCACATGGGAGCCGCCACTAACGGCATATCGCCATTAGCAGCGGCATGCTCAGTGCGCCTGTGTCAGCGGTGCCTGTCTTTTTGCAAAGATCTCCTAAACCGTGAAGGTTTGGGAGATATTTCATTGACCTACAGGTAAGCCTTAATCTAGGCTTACCTGTAGGTCAAAGTGGTCTGTAAGGGAATGAATTTCAAATAAATACTTTTTGTTGTTGACCACGTGACTAGATAATTGTCTAATTAATTGATGAATCATATTAAATTGATCACCTGAGGTCTCAACAAATGTTGTGAACACAATAAAAACCTTAGAGAGGAGGTCTACCTAAAAAATAAAAATAATATTAAAAGCCAGCAGCTACAAATACTGCAGCTGCTGACTTTTAATAAATGGACACTCACCTGTCCCAGGGTTCAGCGATGTCAGTAGCTGAAGCCGATAACTTGGCTCTCGGCAGCTGCCACCGCCATCCTCGGTGAGGGAATCAGGAAGTGAAGCATTGCAGCTTCACTTCCCGGTTCCCTACTGCGCATGCCTGAGTCACGCTGCGTGTCTTAACTGGTCCCCGCTATCTCCTGGGACCCTTGTGTGTCCCAGCAGACAGCGCGGGGGGATGGGAAGAGGCATACACTCCTGTGGGAGTCTATGCCCGGAAGTGGGTGCAAATACCTGTCTTACACAGGTATCTGCATCCCCCCGCTCCCCCCTGAAAGTTGCCAAATGTGACACCGGAGGAGGGGGGGGGGTTCCGAAAAGCGGAGGTTCCATTTTTGTGTGAACCTCCGCTTTAACTAACATATGCGATTGTGTGGTTTGCTCTTGAATAAAAATTATGTGCAGAAATATATGAGAAGTAAAAGTAAAAATTAAATAATATTCAAAAATGCATGTATAAATTAGATGAACATATATCCATATAATGTGAATAAACTCATAATTGCATAACACGTGCATACGATATTGATTTAATCTATGCAAATGAGTGGACCTTATTGGTGCCTAACAAACCTGTATACGTACAGATTGAAAACTATGTTAGTGAATGAGTCTTGAATCTATATAAGCTATAGATTCTATACAAGCTCATGCAGACAAGTGTAAACAAACTTATGTGAACTGAACTACTAGCGAGTATCCACAGGGAGCCCTGAGAAACGAGCGACTGGACGTGTCCAATCGCTCGGTTCTCAGTGTTAGAGGCACCGGGGGTGGGGGGGCGCAGATGCAGCATCCACCTAGATAAGTATGATAAATAAAATAAAAAAAACACTTCACACATCTTTTAACGCCCTGAGTGCATGTTCGATTCAGTTCGCATTGTGCGCTATACAAGTATTTCTTTCATTCATGAAGCCAAAGTGCTGGCTCACACTGCTGCCATGCGGGAACCCTGCGAATCCATTGCGGGTTCCCCCGCATCGCATATCTCCCAGCGGCAGGTCACATTCCCTGTGCAAACTGCTGGGAGTGTCAGGTAAAAGTTAATGACACCCCCAAATCAGTTCGCATATCACAGTGCGATCTGCAAACTCAGACAGGAATCGGCTTGCATAGGTGAGAACACCCGTGCGATCTGATTCTGCTGTGGACAAAAAAAAATAAAAAATATATATAAAAATAGGTGGTTGATGTAAATTCAGCCATACGATCTTTATGGTTGAAATCGCATCACACAGAGATCGCATTACACAGAGATCGCATTTGTGATTAGCACAGCAGTGAAAATCACGTGCAATCTCAGACATCGCACCAGTGTGAACCGGCCCTAAGGCTTGACATGTTTGGTATCTATTTACTCGATACTTTACCAAAAAAAAATATTACATATACAGTGGGGACGGAAAGTATTCAGACCCCCTAAATTTTTCACTCGTTATATTGCAGCCATTTTCTAAAATCATTAAAAAAAAATGTTTTCCTCATTAATGTACACACAGCACCCCATATTGACAGAAAAACACAGAATTGTTGACATTTTTGGAGATTTATTAAAAAAATAAAAAACTGAAATATCACATGGGCCTAAGTATTCAGACTAAGGATGAGCTCAGGCGTGTTCGCATACTCCACGTGCAGAGCCCGCCAGGAAGTCAGAGCAGTGTCGGGCAATGTCTCACTGACTGTGATTAGTACAGCGCCGACTTCCTGGCGGGCTCTGCACGTGGAGTATGCGAACACGCCTGAGCTCATCCCTAATTCAGACCCATTGCTCAGTATTTAGTAGAAGAACCCCTTTGATCTAATACAGCCATGAGTCTTCTTGGGAAAGATGCAACAAGTTTTTCACACCTGGATTTGGGGATCCTCTGCCATTCCTCCTTGCAGATCCTCTCCAGTTCTGTCAGGTTGGATGGTAAATGTTGGTGGACAGCCATTTTTAGGTCTCCTTAGAGATGCTCAATTGAGTTTAAGCCAGGGCTCTCGCTGGGCCATTCAAGAACAGTCATGGAGTTGTTGTGAAGCCACTCCTTCGTTATTTGTGTGCTTAGGGTCATTGTCTTGTTGGAAGGTAAACCTTTGGCCCAGTCTGAGGTCCTGAGCACTCTGGAGAGGGTTTTAGTCCAGGATATCACTGTACTTGGCCGCATTCATCTTTCGCTCGATTGCAACCAGTCGCCCTGTCCCTGCAGCTGAAAAACACCCCACAGTATGATGCTGCCACCACCATGCTTCACTGTTGGGACTGTATTGGACAGGTGATGAGCAGTGCCGGTTTTCTCCACACATACCGCTTAGAATTAAGGCCAAAAAGTTCTATCTTGGTCTCATCAAACCAAAGAATATTATTTCTCATAATCTTGGAGTCCTTCAGGCGTTTTTTTTTTTTAGCAAACTCCATGCGGGCTTTCATGTGTCTTGCACTGAGGAGAAGCTTCTGTCTGGCCACTCTGCCATAAAGCCCCGACTGGTGGAGGGCTGCAGTGATGGTTGACTTTCTACAACTTTCTCCCATCTCCCGACTGCATCTCTGGAGCTCAGCCACAGTGATCTTTGGGTTCTTCTTTACCTCTCTCACCAAGGCTCTTCTCCCCCGATAGCCAAGTTTGACCAAACGGCCAGCTCTAGGAAGGGTTCTGGTCATCCCAAACGTCTTCCTTTTAAGGATTATGGAGGCCACTGTGCTCTTAGCAATCTTAAGTGCAGCTGAAATGTTTTTGTAACCTTGGCCAGATCTGTGCCTTGCCACAATTCTGTCTCTGAGCTCTTCAGGCAGTTCCTTTGACCTTGCGATTCTCATTTGCTCTGACATGCACTGTGAGCTGTAAGGTCTTATATAGACAGGTGTGTGGCTCAAGGATAATCAGAAGAAATGGACAGCACCTGAGTTAAATATATGAGTGTCACAGCAAAGGGTCTGAATACTTAGGACCATGTGATATTTCAGTTTTTCTTTTTTAATAAATCTGCAAAAATGTCAACAATTCCGTGTTTTTCTGTCAATATGGGGTGCTGTGTGTACATTAATGAGGAAAAAAATGAACTTAAACAGGAGTTTCCCCTGAAAAAAAAAAAAATTTAAAGTCAGCAGCTACAAATACTACAGCTGCTGACTTTTAATAATCGGACACTTACCTGTCTCATCGCTGCAGGGGAACGAAGCCCCGCTCGTTCCCCCCTCCTTTTGGTGGCGCTGGCATTCTAACTGTGGGCACTCGACTGTGGCTTCACAGCCGGGCACCCACTGCACATGCGTGAGTGGCGCCGCGATTGCCCGCATAGTCACCTGGGACCTGTCACGTGTCCCAGATGACTGACAGGCGGGAGGGAGCAGAGCTGAGCCCTTCCTGCACCGAGGGGAAGTGATGTCAGGAGCCCAGGCACTGAGGGAGGCAGACTACGAGGGACCCCCTAGCAACAGACAGTTAGAGGCAAGTTTTAAAAAAAAAAATCCTAATTTTTTTTAATCATTTTTTTATTTTTGTGTGGAACACCACTTTAAATGATTTTAGCAAATGGCTGCAATATAACAAAGAGTAAAAAATGTAAGGGGGTCTGAATACTTCCCGTCGTGTGTGTATATACATATTTAAAAAAATGAATATTAATATTTTATTATATTATTATAATATAAATATATATATATATATATATATTTATATTTCTAATATTGTGTTTGCACTAGAATTAAATTGTCCATTTCTTGTTTTCCAGAAAATAGGCTGATTGATAAATAACTGCTCAAATATCGTGTGACATAAAAAAAAGTTGCATCTCACACCATTTTATTGTCCACAATCTCTGCTTTCAGCAAATATACTTTTTTTTGGGGGGGGGGGGGGGGGGGTGTACAGTAATTTCTAATACATAAATGCAGATTTAAAAAAAAAGAAAATAATAAATCGCCCACTAGACAAGTGGTAAAAGTCTACGGAGCCCCAAAACACAGAGTTCTGCCCCGAAGAACGTCGCGGACTCTTTCCAGCATCAGGTGACCCAGCGCTCAGGGGTGACCATGGCGAGCAGTTTTCGCTCTTCGGGAATGGCAGCACACAGCGCTTGCCTAGATCTGATTGGAGGGCTAGGTGTGATGGACCCCCCAAATCACTGAGCCAGAACCAGCATGCAATGTTCCAGTAAGACCCAAAGTCGTTACATCCAGTCTTATGTAGCAGGAAATGCACCACACAGGAGCCAGGCAGGCGGCATTTCCCGGAGAGGTCAGCCTCCTACGTCCCCCTATGAGGTAATGTTTATTATAAATCTCCCCTCCTCCGCACAGGAAGGGGGAGGGAGCTGGCAGAGTGTACATACATGGCTCATATTCCCGCTTACCTATCAGTTCCAGGCACACCGGGTGCCGCCGCTGTCACGTGACTCCCGCTATTTCTCTCACTACATTCAAACCTTCCCGAACTGCTCCACTACCGGGCGCGCTCCACTCTGCGCTCCGTCACGTGACCCCCACACACGGCTCTCCTCCCGTCACCAAAACGGCACCTCTCCAAAGAGGAGGTCTGCAGCCTCGGCGCCATTTTACCGGAGACAAACCTGCTGCTAGCTCACATTGACCCATACTTGCTGAGTGGTTTAAAACTAAACTGAAGCCAAAAGTTTTTTATTTTCTTTTAGAGAGAGTAATAGAGGGTTGTAACTTCCATTTGCACAGCCTAAGCAGGTAGAGGGAAATTCCTGGTTGACACCAGGACTAGTACCATTACCTCCCAACTTTTTTGAAATGGGAATGAGGGACACCTATCAGCAAAAATATGCAGGCAAAGGACAAACCCCCCTGTCACGCCCCCTTATGGAAGAATTGTACAAAAAACAAAGATTGGTTAAACCCACAAGTGCTTTTTTTTTTACCACTAATATTCCTTTATGTTTTTGGAATTTACAAATGCAGCAGTTTAGAAATCAGATGTAAGGTTTAGCACTGGAAAACACCTTTTGAAAGATAAAAAATGCATTTTATATACAACTATATGAATCAGACCAAAATGAGGAGAAATGAGGAACAGAGGGACATTGATCCAAATCAGGGACAGTCCCTCAAAATCAGGGAAAGTTGGGAGCTATGCTGGTGTCCCCCATTAGAAGATTTCTCCTATGTTTGTTCTAGAGACAACCCATTTTTTTTCACTTTCAGAGATAACAGTAAACATAATACATGTAGAAGGCAAATAATCTCCTTTTAACTCCACTGAAAAACTGAAGTCCCACTAGTTTTCTCCTTCCCCAAGCATGTAACTGAGATAAAGGGAGGGGAGGGCAGGTTTTATCGGTACCTCTTCCCAGTTCCGCAATCCTTGCCTAGGAGATAGAGTTGCCACCTCATCATTGTAAACCCAAACACATATTGATTACGCAAGTTCTGGGGCATCTGCGGCGGTCTGTCCCGGAAGTGGGTGCAGATACCTGGATTATCCAGGTAACTGCACCCCCCTCCCCCCTGAAAGGTGCCGATTGTGGCACCGGAGGGGGGGAGGGATCAGATTAGCAGAACTTCCCCTTTAGGGTGGAGAACCGCTTTAAGTGCCCAGTGGTTAAAGTGGTTGTAAACCTTAAAAAACCTTACCTGAGATCAAAGCCCCCGCAGCAGTCCTCATTCACCGCTCCGGCGGCCGACATCACTTCCGGGTATCGTGGCTCCGGTGCTGTGATTGGCCGGAGCCGTGATGTCGGTAACGGCACAGTCCAACTGAAGCAACAGCACCTACTCCATTTTTAGGCACTGCTGAGTTTGCAATCTGCCGACAGCCTTAACCAATTGCTGCCCTCCATATAGTAAAATGATGTCGGCAAAGTGGTTGCGTTATCCTGACCAGACGTCATATGACGTCTTTCAGGATAACAAGCCGTTTCGCGACCCCGGGGGGTGGGCATTACGAAGATCATTGTTGCGGTGTGTCAGTCTGACACCGCAAGTCTGATCTAGGTAAAGAGTAGGGATGAGCTCAGGCGTGTTTGTATGGTCCACATGCTGAGCCCGCCAGGAAGTTGGCGCAGTGCTGAGCTAATCACAGGCAGTGAGAGACTGCCCGATCTCTGCAGCCGCACATCAGGGTAATGTTTCACTGCCCGTGATTAGCACAGCGCTGCACCAACTTCCTGGCGGGCTCAGCACGTGGACCACATGAACAGGCCTGAGCTCATCCTTAGTAAAGAGTCTCTGACGAACACTCTACCACGTGATCAGCCGTGTCCAATCATGGCTGACCACTATGTAAACAAGAAGAGCCGTTGATCGGATTTTCCTCACTCATGTTTGTCAGACACGAGTAGAGGAGAGCCGATCGGCTGCTCTGCTGACAGGAGGGGTCTGTGCTGATTGATTATCAGCGCAGACCCCCCCGGGGATGCCCACCACTAGTCACCACCAGGTATGCCACCCATGGCAACCAGGGATGCCAATCAGTGCCCACAATGGATGCCAATCAGTGCCAAACATTAATGCCTGCCAATCAGTGATGCCCATCAATATCATCCATTAGTGCACATCAGTACCACCTATCAGTGCCCATCAGTGCCGCCTTTCAGTGCCACCTATGTGTACCCACCAAATACCCCCAAAATAAAGCTCTATTTGTGGGAACAAAATGATAAAAATGTAACACATTTGGCCACCTTTCAGGAGGGGGGGGGGGAATACCTGTCTTTGCACAAGTATCCTGTCCCCACTTCCGGGAGACACAGTACTCTTTAGCAGACAGGTGGTACTGCCATTAATTGCCAGTGACGCCCCCCAGCTCATTATTATACAGGATTTATATAGCGCCAACAGTTTGCACAGCGCTTTACAACAGGAGGGCAGGCAGTACAGTTACAATACAAATCAATACAGGAGGGATCAGAGGGCCCTGCTCGTTAGAGCTTACATTACAATCTAGCTCATTGAAATGAATCAGCTGCCCCCCCCCCCCCCCTCCCCTGCAACGCATGGGATGAACATGCTTGGTCACACCTGTAGGCTTGAACCTTGAGCCAGGCACTGGGTGGGACACAACACCGTGTTTGGGCTCTTCTGTCCCCCACCACACTGCCGGATTATAGAGGAGAACACTGATATCAGACAAGTAGTACAAAGAACATGGATGTATATAGATCACATTCACAAGAAATTCTTCTACAGGTGACTCTTTATTGTCTATTCTTCTTCTATGACCAATCACAGTGCAGAATCAGCGGGACGTCCCCGGTCCCCAATCAGTACAAGAAATCCCTTCCCTGCAAACTATAGAGCGCTCATACAGTATGTCACTCGGTCATGTGATTGCCTGCCGGAAGTGGGGTTGCTGCACTGGCGGAAGTACAACTGAGTGGCCTGACAGGTCACCCCGTTCAAATCAGTGTGGCGGGAAGTCATGAAGCCGGAACATAAACAATGTGAATGAGGAAGGAGAGGGGGCCGAGTGACACTGTGATCGGGGGCCTGGGCTGTGTGTGTGCGCCTCGCTGGAAGGTGAGCGGGTTTGTCATACACTGTGTCTATCATTGTGATTGATGTTCATAAAGGAAACACACCTATATATTATGTGTATACTAGTTCCTGTATTGGAAGCCCGAGAACTTGTTTATGTCTATTGGTTAGTATGTGCCCACATTGTGATCATGGCTGTGTACATTTCTGCTGTGCAAACCTGTGAGCTGCATCTGGCCCTTTGTCACTATTTGTGCAGCCCCCATGGCCCCTGCAGACACTAATCTGGGTTTCTTTATTGCCCTGTTATAGCAATGACTTCTAGCAGTCTCATGTAATGTCTTCAGTCTATGACTGTCATCTGAAGCATGTTCCCAGCCTCCAACAAGTCGTAGCATGTTCCCAGCCTCTGACCGTCCCTCATATTGCGTGATGCCGTCCCTCGTATCGCGTGGCGCGGTCTCTGGCTGTCCCTCGTGGTGCCATCTCTGGCCGTCCCTGGCATCGCGTCTCTGGCCGTCCCTCGTATCGCGTGGCGCGGTCTCTGCCCGTCCCTGGCATTGTGTCTCTGGCCTTCCCTCGTATTGCGTGGCATGGTCTCTGGCCGCCCCTGGCATCGCGTCTCTGGCCACCCCTGGCATTGTGTCCCTGGCCGTCCCTCGTATCGTGTGGCGCGGTCTCTGGCCGCCCCTCGTATTGCGTCCCTGGCATCACATCTCTGACCGTCCCCCCTGCATCGTGTCTAGGGCTGCAAGTAACGATTATTTTCATAATCGATTAGTTGGCCGATTATCGTTTTTGATTAATCGGTTAATAACCTAAAAAAAACAAAAAACAAGTGGGTCAAATTGACGTTCATTTTCAACCACAGTGACGGGAAAATTTGGAAATAGAAAACTTCTTAGTCAAAAGAATTTTCAGACAATGTATGTGGTTTTCGTTCAAAAATTACATTAATTTTAAAAACATAATGTTAAAAACAAGTGAAAATTCTTTCATTCAGCGATTGTATAAAGATTTTTCGTCTGAATATTCTCATCTGAAAAATTGATCTGTGTGGCCAGAATAAAGCTCGGTACACTTATGCAGTTTTTGCTTTTGATCTGTTTCTGCAGTGCGTTTTGATTTTTGCACATGTGATTTTACTGCAATTTGCATTTTTGCTTTTTTTTTTTTTTTTTTTTTTTTTTTGGGGCAGATTAAAAAACACAAATTGCTGCAAAAATGCATTACATGCTTTTCTGCAGCTTCTCCATTGAAGTATATTGAACCAATAAAGCACCATTTTGCGTTTAAAAGTCCCTGACCCTTTCAGATGTGAACATGTCCCATAGGAAACCATGTAAATGAACTGTAGTGCATTTCTGCAAAAAGCACCAATAAACACATAGATGTGAACCAGGTCTAAGATGTTTAGTAACATAATGGGGTTAAAAAAACTAAAATTAGCCCTTTATAGTAGAAAAAAGCAGATAATCACTACTGGAAGGGGTTCATTTTTTTTACTGTAGAACAGTACAAGTAATATTTACAGTAGTGATTATTTGCTCTTTTTGTACTATAAAGGGCTCATTTTAGTTTTTTTTTTTTTTTTTTTTTTTTTTTAACCTCATGTTACTGGCCGATTAATCGATTATGAAAATAGTAATCGATTCATTTCATAATCAATTAGTTGTCGATTAATCGATTAGTTGTTTCAGCCCTAATCGTGTCCGCCATCTCTGCTATTAATATTATCAGCTTGTATCCGCCATTGCTATCTCAATGGGTTACTGCATTGAGTTTGCATCAGAATTTGTGCTGCAATACCCATCTAGGATTCTGCTCTGGAACATGGTGCTGCTTGTTATCCATTTGTGCATGTGCTGCCTTAGTAGAATACTTTTCATGACTACTTTAGTTTCTGTTTAGATAACATGCTTCTTTTTTTTTTTTTTTTTTTTAGCTGAGTGACTCATCAAGATGGGTGTCCATGAATTATGGCCGGTCCTGGAGCCAGTGAAGAAGCATGTCCCTCTCCAGAGCCTCAGTGGGAAGACTCTTGCAGTGGACTTGAGTATTTGGGTCTGTGAAGCTCAGTCTGTAAAGCAGATGATTGGAGTTGTTGCCAAACCTCATCTCAGGTAACTAACCACTTCAATATCGGGCACTTTCACCCCCTTCTTGCCCAGGACAATTTTCAGCTTTTAGCGCTGTCACACTTTGACTGACAATTGTGTGATTTTGCAAGAGGAAGTGATCAGGATTTTTTTTTTTCTTTAATATATGATTGCTTATACCATTGAATTTCCCTGTCAAACAACCCTTTTTATTAAATTAAATTGATTCATTCAGTGTGTATTGTTGTAATTAGCTGTGTTCGGCCACTGCTAATCCCATGGTACAGATAGTCTGTGATTGGCCCTTTCTGTACCATGTGATCACTGCCATCTCTGATGCATTGTCTGCAAAACTGCAGTATTGGCAAGATTAGGCCTGATCTCTGCTCTAGCACTAGCAGGTATGTTTTATTTCTAGCACACAAGCTGTCCCTGACAAAAAATGTCTTGCGAAGTGGCCTACAGGGTTCTAAGCATGTCAGATGAAAGGGAAGGGGAAGCCTTGCTGTCGGAATTGGCCTGAGAATACGAACCTGTAGAAAGAATCGGCACCCTGACAGCTAGCTCAGATAATGGAGTGGTCACTACTAACATCAGGCACACCCGACCCCAGGTGCTAGAAACGCATGATTATGAAGATATGCAGAAGAGCCAGTACCGGTGCTGCACTTTTTTTTGCCTATTTGGCAAATGCC
Source organism: Lithobates pipiens (assembly GCF_037356315.1). Classification (NCBI taxonomy): domain Eukaryota; kingdom Metazoa; phylum Chordata; class Amphibia; order Anura; family Ranidae; genus Lithobates; species Lithobates pipiens. The sequence goes on from NW_027507758.1 coordinate 536,453,530, forward strand.
AGTAGCGTAGTACATCCTGGCCTTTTAGACACCAGCATTGCAGTACCAGAAGTGATGAGCAAGCTGGTTAGGTGGCTAGCACTAGTAGCAGAATGCAAATGCAGCCACCATGAATTTGAGCACAGGCCCTTAGAGCCTTCCACAGAGCCTTAGTAGCCTTCCAGAGGTACTTGCAAATCCTAATTGGCTACCCCCAGATTCAGCAGCACCCATTATGCCCCCCTAAATCACAGCCCACCGATTTGATTGTGGACCAAACTAATTTTTATGCTCTACAATCCTTTGCCACCAACCTAATTCACACAAATTCATACTTGCCAGGCTATTCGTGTTGAAACCTATCACTTTTTTTTTGGACTGGAACCTTAACATGGGCATTACAAAAAAAGAATACATTGCGGATATATTGGTCCACAGACCCTATTCATCATATGCCTGTATTCTTTACTGCAATTGCCATACGTAGATATGAGAATATAATGCCTTTCAGTGACAATGCCCTCTGTTGTCCCCGAGTGCCCCTAACTATGATTGGCTCCACAAAATTTTGCCCCAGAAATTTGCAGATGTGTATATCAACCCCAGCAAAACATCTGCATTAATGAGTCCCTTGTACCTCTTACTGGCAGACTTGCATTCAATCACTATCTCCCCAGGAAGCATGCAAGATATGGGGTCTAAATGTTTTGTGAGAGGACAACAGGCTATCCATACTGCTTTAGAGTTTGAGGGAAAAAGAAGTTAAGTGGAGCCCCCTGAAAGCTCAGACTACATGGGGAGCAGTGGCAAGATAGTGTGGGACCTGGTACCCCTTGCAGTACAAGGGTGATAATATTTGTACGTAGACAACTTTTATGCAATGGTGCTACTTTTTGGACATTTGTTCAATCAAGAATTTGGCTGCTATGACATCGTGCTTCGTGCTTCTGTCTTGGCCAACCTCATCTCTGCATTAAAGCGGAGTTCCGCCTAATTATTTATTTTTTGCTTTTTTTTTTAAAGTCAGCAGCTACAAATACTTTTAAAATAAGGACACTTGCCTGTCCAGGGTGCCCGCGATGTCGGCATCTATACCTCGGTAAGGGAATCGGGAAGTAAAGCCTTGTGGCTTCACTTCCTGGTTCCCTACTGCGCATGCGCGACTTGCGCTGTGCTATCCCACTGGTCCCTGCTGTTTTCTGGGACTCGTGTGTCTCCCAGAAGACGGGGGGGGGGGGCATGGGAAGGCTTGGGTATATATGCTCAGAAGTGGGAGCAAAATACTTGTATTAGACAGGTATCTGTTCCCTCCCCTCCCCCCTGAAAGGTGCCAAATGTGACACCGGTGGGGGGGAGGAATCAGAAAAGCTGAAGTTCCATTTTTTTAGTGGAACTCCGCTTTAAGAACTGCTTCCGTCGCTACCACATGTTAGTGGAGTTTTAGTCTAGGGTACAGCAGGGCACAGTATAGGGCACACAATTCTGTACAAGAAGGGTCTCTAAAGATTTTAGTTAGCCAGGAAACTTTCTAACTCTAATGCCTTATTTCCACTGAGTGGATCGGTTTGGGTCGGTACAGTTTGGAAAGGTTAGAATGGTCCGCCCTATTCAAGTGAGCGTTTCCACTGCAAGTCGGACCAACAGGGGCCATATGGGATTACGGAAAAAAAGCCTAGCATGGCGTCGCACTGATTGGCAGACGTTTTTCTGTCCACCCTAACCATACCGTACCATTTTTTTATGGCCCCACATCTGAAACAGGACCCTGAATGTTGCGGTATGGTTCGGTCGCATGGGCCGCTTTCATAATGGAAACACTCAAAATGGCGTACCGAACTGATCCGCTCAGTGGAAACGAGGCATAAGGTATGCATAGTGGTTTCAGCCCTGCCTACTTATGATGGATTACAAAGAACACAGATCTCTCTATCTTCCTCATCCTCTTCTTTGTAACCCATCCTTGTGTGCAGGCAGGGAGCACAGCACACAACATTTCTGTCAGAATAAACAGGTATATTGGCATTTAGAAAACTGATATAACAAAACCCTTTTCAATGGTATGTTTAGCAGACCAAAAGGGAACAAATAAAATAAGATTGTTATGGTTTACACTTAAGCTTTATAGCTGAACTCCAGTTTTTTGTCACTTTAAAATAGTTTGTACCAAGCTGTTCAAACCAAACTAATAACTCTACATACAGTATACAGCACTGTGTTCTGGCTCTGGGATAGGGACTTCCTATACCGTATCTGGAACAAAATCAAGAAAGGATGAGCACTGCTCAGACATTGACAGTAACGCCTCGTACACACCATCAGATTTTCCACAGACAAAACCTCTGACTTTTGTCCGACGGCCGTTGGCCAGGAACTTGTCTTGCATACAAACGGCAAGGAATTGTTGGCCAACAAACACGAACGTAGCACCTTGCTACGTGTTTTTTCAGCTCTTTAGTGCCACCCTTTGGGCTCCTTCTGCTAATTTTGTGTAAGTAGAAGTTTGGTGAGTGTTGATTCGCGCTTATCAGTTCGTTTCTGAACAGTCGTTCGTCAACCAGACATGTTGCGGAATTGGAGGAGATAACGTGTTATATAATATTGGCCTTGGAGTTATTCCTTTGACTCAAATCCAGTCCAGGAATAGGAGGATTTCATGGACCAAATATTGGTTGCTTTATTAATCATGACCAATTATGTCCTATGCCATTGCTGCGGGAGCTCCAGGAGAATAATCCGGATGATTTTCGGAATTATCTCCGGATGACGGATCCCTGCTTTCACCAACTCTTGGCATTGTTGAGCCCCTTTATTAAGAAGCAGGACACATGCATAAGGCTTTTATTTTATTTTTTGGTTGAATAATAATGATTTCATTTGGTATGTTTTCTATATTTTTGAACGCATTAAATGCACTTTTTGTTTAAGTTCTATTGGCAGATAGCATGTCTAATTTTATTTTTATTTTTATTTTTTTAATGCACAATAAAAAAAAATGTGGAGAATAATAGTTGGCTATGTGTTTTACTTCAAATGACAATTTGGGAGTAGGCAGTTACATTTTAAAAAATACAATGTAAAATTTGCAAGGGACACCAACATAGTTGTATCTTCTTTTTTTTTTATTTTTTTTATTTTTTTTAAAGAGAATTACATACAGGTGGGACTTTATATGAGCCGTGGCCATCCAGTACACAGGTCCCCATCCCTGATAATTTGGTAAGGAAGGGAAGGAATTAGGGCTGTTACTGATTAAAATTTTCGTGTTAAAAAAATAAATTAAAAAAATTGATTTATCGATTTAATCGACTAATTTCAATTAATTATAACGCACATACAGATCCAACTACTTTTAGCTAATCTTCTTGCATTGCAACTCTGCATTAGTCAGTGGTATACACTATATACAATCACCCGACACTACTTAGTTTCCACAATCCATGACTTAACTTCACAGTTCACACAAATACGTTTTAAATTCAAACTGTAGCACTGACGCAAGTCATATTTCTTTTCACATTAGCGTGACAATCCCTCGACCTCCGGTCTAACTAATCACCCTCACCTTATGGCATGGACCCCTGTACCAACAGGTGGTCATGCAAGCGGGTATCAAAAGGGTTAACACGGCCCATAACCTTCTCTCACATCTCCTTAGATCTCAGCAAGGATGCCAGGTAATGGGTAGAAAGAAAAGATCTAAGTGCTCTCCTCTTAAGTATAAGATTTTTGTTTTCAAACACAAACTACTCACATAAAGATGATACAAACACAACATGTAAAGCCGGCAATCGTGTTAGTTCCGTAGGGCAGCAGCGCGTGACGTCATGCGTAGCTCCTCCCCCGTATGTTACGTTCAATCAGAACTTCAACGTCACCGGACTCCTCCCCCTTTCCTTCGTTAGCAGACTGAGGCACTTGGGGAGGGGGGAGAAGTCTGGTAACGTCGATGTCCGTGACGTCACCGGATCTCCAACGGAACTCCCTGAAGACCCAGAAGCCGGCGGAGAGGTGAGTATTTTAATCGATCAAAAAAATTAACGATTAATCGAGGAATTAATCTTTAATTTCCACTGCCCTAGAAGGAATCTACCCAAAGTGTCTTGTTTCATATAAAGTTCTGTTGTCTCCAACCCCCGCCCCCCTTTTCTCCTTCCTTACCATAGTTGTATCTTTGATCTTTGAAGCTAAAATCTGATCGTGTGTACGAGTCTTAAGTTTTGGATTTTTTAAATAAATACAAGGGTTCCTCTGGCTGTGTTGGAGATCAGCCCACCTTTCAGCTAATCGGAGAAGGCATTTCTCAGAGTGGCTGAAGGGTGTCTTGATTTTGGTCAGGCTGCCAGAACACAGCACTCTATTCTATACTGTATGTTACTGATGCTATATACAATTTATGCAGCGTTTGCAACAGATACATTGTTGGTGAATTTATTTTGACCAGCTAGGTCAAATTGGACTATTTTAAATGTGACAGAAAGCTAAAGTTAGGCTTTATGTTTAAAAAAAGAGTCTAAACATTAGAATGAGTACAATAAAAGTGATAATAATGTATAACTAAAGGCAAAACCTTTTAGTTTTGAATAGATAGGAGAGGGAGAGGCATTTGAACACCTGTCTTCTTCCCTCTTCTTCCTTTTTTTTTTTTTTTTTTTTTTTTTGCTGTCTGTGTTCCTGTTAGGGAGATCCACACTCTCTATTTGTCCGTCCTGTTTACCATTATCATTGAAAGTAAAAAAAAAATCCCAAGTTTTGGGTTGGCCCCAGAAAAGCAATAGAGGTAAAATCTTCTAATGGGGACACCTGGGGGTCCCCAAGATATTCCCCTAACTTGCAGGGGTTTCCTCTTACTTCCTGTTTTGGCTATGGGACTGGAAGTGAAGGGAAATCTTCCCAATGAGGCAATAATGGCTAAAATAAACCTTACAGGAGTTATAACCCTCCCTTACTCTATCCCCAAAAAAATTGAAAAAAGTTTTGTCTATATAGTTCTACTTTAACCACCTCACTACAGGGCACTTGCATCTCCTTCCTGGTGGCATTTAATCACTGCTGGGTTTTATTTTTTCCTAAGGTTTTTCTTTCGTTTCTATCAGTAAATTTTTATAAATAAGTGGTTTTTCTCCTTCACTGATGGGCGCCGATGAGCTAGCACTTATGTGGCACGAATATGCTGCACTGATAGGCGGCACTAGCGGGCACGGATGGGCGGCGCAGGCAGTAGCGATGGGCGGCAATGATAGCCAGCACTGACTGGCATCACTAATGGCCACTGATTGGTGGCACTGGTGGGCACTTAAAGTGGATGTAAACCTGATTTTTTTTTTTTTATGTCCTAATGTAGAGTATACGATTTCCTATCATATGAGCCCAGTCTTGCCACAGAGAGTTAATCCATCTCTGAGCAATTCTCTTTCATTGTTCAGTGAGATAAATCTTGACAAACAGAGAAAAACTTTGTCAAATCCTCCCCCTTGCTGTGAGTGACAGGTGATTTACATATCTTGTGCACTAGACTAAGAGACATGCATTATTTTTCAATTCCCTCCCCCACTCCTTTCTTCTGCTGCTCTGGCAGGATTGGATGTTCCACACCTCCAGAATGATTTGGCATGCATGGTTACTTTCCTGTCTTTTCACTGGATGTTAGAGATCATAGCAGAAGTTCAGTGTAAGGCCGCGTACACACGGGCGGACTGTTCGCCCAACTTTGTCCGCTGAACAGTGTTTGGGCGGACAGTCCGCTCGTGTGTGGGCTTTCAGCGGACAGTTTCAGCGGACAGTTTGACGGACAAGGTTTTTCGGAAATTCCGTAAAACTGTCCGCTGAAACCTTGTTTCAGCGAACAGTCCGCTCGTGTGTAGGCTTGTTCGTCAAACAAAGTTGCGCGCATGCTCAGAAAGGATTTTCACGCCGAAAGCTATAATGCAGTGTATAGGATGTCGTATTTTTCGTCCCGTCGTACGTGCCGTTCACGTCATCGCGCACGGTTTCAGCAAACTGTTCGTCCGTCGTGTGTGGCCATGTCCGTCCATGCTAAGTTTGAGCGGACTGTTTGCCGAAACTGTTGGACGGACAAAGTTGGGCGAACAGTCCGCGCGTGTGTACGCGGCCTTAGAAATACACAGGAGAATATGCATATTGACAAGGGGAGTGTAGAGGTGGGTGGGGAGTCTACTGACATCATGCCTCCACCCACCGAGCTCCAGACAACAGACCCGCCCACAGAATCTGCAGTTTTTCGGGTCTCATAGCAGACAGAGGGGAGACATTTGACAGGTAGATACATGCAGGAGGCATGTATATCCTTATAGATAATCCCTATGGCAGTAGTTTTAGAAAGGATGACATTGGGTTTACATCCACTTTAATTGTAATCGGGACACTGATCAGTGCCCTGATTACATCCCTAGATGTCCTCTGTGAGGAGATGCCGCTGATCAGCTCTCTTCTCCTCACACTGTAAGTGTGAGGCAAGGATCGCAGATTACCGGCATCTCCGTGTTTACATGTAACCAGCTGTGATTGGACAAAGCCGATCACATGGTTAAAGAGCTGCGCCTCTTTACAGAGATCGGGGTCACTCTGTGGGGGGGGGGGGGGTGCGTGATATTCGGTCATTTTGGGAAGCTGCCATATCACGTTCACCCAGAACGAGAGCAAGTGGTTAAAGTCAGGTTTTTTGTTTTGTAAAACATGTCATACTTACCTGCTCTGTGCAGTGGTTTTGCACAGAGCAACCCCGATCCTCCTCTTCTCAGGTCCCCGTCAGCACTTCTGGCCTCTCCCTTCTGCAGAGTGCCCCCAGAGCAAGCAGCTTGATATGGGGGCACCGAGCAGGCTCGCTTCTGAGCTGCTGCTCTGTGTCTCCATTTAGTCTCATTTTGTCTCCATGAAGTGTTGCTCGGCCCCACCCCTGCTCTCTCCTTTATTGGCTCACTGGTTGTGATCACCAGTAGAGGAAGTAAATGGCTCCTGCTGCTGTCTCAGCCTTTGAGAAGGAAGAGACCTGCTGATCTCATGTACATTGCTCGCTCAAGATGGGGCTCGGGTAAGTTTTAAGGGGGCTGCTGCACACAGTAAAAGTGTTTTACCTTCATGCATAGAATGCATCAAGGTAAAAAACCTTGAGCCTTTATGACCATTTCAACAAATTCAAAAACCTAGGATTCATGTATGTACATTTTGCAGGTGCACAGATTTGAAAGTTTCAACATACTTGGTACTGGATACAATCTCATCTTTTATTTTTTTCACAAAATTAAGGAATATATTGTGTACAATAAAATTAGTTTTAATGTGTGTGTGTGTGTGTGTGTGTGTGTGTGTGTGTGTGTGTATATGTGTGTGTATATATATATATATATATATATATATATAATATAATATATATACTCTGGCACTGCATTCGTCTTGCCATCAATTTTGACCAAATTTCCTGTGCCTTTGTAGCTCACACATCCCTAAAACATCAGCGATCCACCTCCTTGTTTCACAGTAGGAATGGTGTACCTTTCATCATAGGCCTTGTTGACTCCTCTCCAAATGTAGCGTTTATGGTTGAGGCCAAAAGGCTAAATTTTTGGTCTCATCACTCCAAATGGCTTTGTTCCAGAAGGTTTGAGGCTTGTCTCTGTGCTGTTTGGCGTATTGTAAATGGTATACTTTGTGGCGTTTGTTCTGGCTTTCTTCTGGCGACTCAACCATGCAGCCCATCTTTCTTCAAGTACTTCCTTATTGTGCATCTTGAAACGGCCACACCACGTTTTCAGAGAGTCCTGTATTTCACCTGAAGTTATTTGTGGGTTTTTCTTTGCATCCTGAACAATTTTCCTGGCAGTTGTGGCTGAAATTTTAGTTGGTCTACCTGACCGTGGTTTGGTTTCAACAGAACCCCCTAATTTTCCACTTCTTGATTAGAGTTACACTGCTGATTGGCATTCTCAATTCCTTGGATAATTTTATTTTTTATTTGTATTTATTTTTAGATTTTTTTATCCCTTTCCTGTTTTATACAGTTCAACTACCTTTTCCCGCAGATCCTTTGACAACTCTTTTTTTTTTTTGCTTTCCCCATGACTCAGAATCCAGAAACGTTAGTGCAGCACTGGATGAAGGATGCAAGGGTCTGTCAGGAGTCCAGAAACTTGTGGACCTATATATATATATATATATATATATATATATATATATATATATATATATATATATATATATATATATATATATAAAAATATATTACACCCCAAGAAAACAGATCACATGTGAGGATGGTTACCTTTTTAATAGCCATTCAAACCCTTGTGTCAGCTTGTGTGTGCATGTTATCGGGCCAAAATCACCAGGGTATGTAAACTTTTGATCAGGGTCATTTGAGTAAACACAGTTGATTAATAATAAATGGCTTCAGCCAAACACTAACTATGAGTGAAAGAAATTTTTGTGTTTGTATTCCCTGAAAAATGGCCAAGAAATCATACTAAAATACTGATGGTGATGGTTTAAAGCGGAGGTCCACCCTAAAATGGACCTTCCGCTCATCGGAATCCTCCCCCCCTCCGGCGCCACAATTGGCACCTTTCAGGGGGGAGGGGGGTGCAGTTACCTGGATAATCCAGGTAAATGCACCCACTTCCGGGATAGCTCTCTGCGGAAAGGGGCGTAGATTACGCCCCTTTCCGCAAGTGCCCCGCTGCCTGCTGGGAAACGCACAGATCCCAGAGGCAGCGGGGACCGTCCTTATTGCGCAGCGCGGCTCGCGCATGCGCAGTAGGGAACCGGGAAATGAAGCCGAAAGGCTCCATTTCCTGATTCCCATACCCAAGATGGCGGCGGCAGCACCCGAGAAACGATCTACAGATCGGCTTCGGGTGCCGACATCGCGGGCGCGCTGGACAGGTAAGTGTCACTATTTTAAAAGTCAGCAGCTGCAGTATTTGTAGCTGCTGGCTTTTAAAAAAAAAAAAAAAAAAAAAAACGCATAGTCCCGGCGGACTCCCGCTTTAATAAACAGTTTGATAACAGTAAAAAAAAAAGACTTTTCTGCCACTAGATGCCCTTGGTCTTCCAGGTTACATAATGGTCAGTGTCACTCAGGCAAGCTTGTCATGAGCATGTCCACTGGGCAACAGCATCATCTGAGCAGGCTGATAGGCTTGCATGGTAACATGACTAATAAAGTGCAGTCTTGGTGTACTTCTACTAATAAAAGCAGAAATTGCATTGGTAAATGGAAAATTGTGTTGTCTTCATGTATATATGAATGTTTAGAGACTGAACCCCTCCTTCTTCCTTCCCTTTTTTTTATTTTTATATAAATATACATGCAATAGACATGTCATTTGCTATCTTTTTCCAACAGGAATCTCTTTTTCCGTGTCTCTTCCTTGAACCTAATGGGCGTGAAGCTGGTCTTCGTGACAGAAGGAGAAGCCCCAAAGGTTAAAGCTGACACTATGAACAAGAGGAACGCAATGAGATACGGCCCAACCAATAAGCCAGCTTCATCCAGACCAGGACGCTCCTATTTCAAGTCTGTCCTGAAGGAGGTATGTGCAGAATTGACAACTTGAGATGTAATTTTATGCTCAGCACTGGCATTTTGATACTGCTTCTATGGCACAGATTTTTTTTGTCATGTTGGTAAAAAAAAATCTCAGCAATGGCAAAATAGTTGAATTTAAAGAGGAAGTAAACCCTGATGAGTTTACTTTTTTTCCCTGCAAAGGTAAAGCATAATGGACTACTATGCATCGCATAGTAGCCCATTATGTGTCACTTACCTGACACAGGAGCCAGCGAAGTCGCGCTGTCCCCTGTAGTCCGCCGCATCCATCTTGCTGGTGGCGTCTCGCAGCTCCGCCGCTGTCATTCGGCGAAGCCGTCACTCCCGCGCATGCGCACGGGAGTCGACAAATGCGGCAGCTCCATTTATGGAACTGCCTCGTTCAGTGCGCCTGCGCACCGCTGTCTACGGCGCATGCGCCGTAGACAGCGGTGCCCGTTTTCGGGCAAATATCTCCTAAACCATATAGGTTTAGGAGATATTGCTTGGACCTACAGGTAAGCCTTAATCTAGGCTTACCTGTAGGTCAAAGTGGTTTGTAAGGGTTTACAACCACTTTAACTGGTATGCTAGTACAGGGGTTATTGGTTAAGTTTACATCTTGGATTAGTTTTTTTTTTTTGTTTCGGATAAAGTAGAAAAGGATCAGTCAAGTTTTTATCCATGTCTGTATATCTACTATGAAGAGTCGTCTTCTCTTTGTCCTGTGACACAGAGAGTGATTTGGAATCCAAAATCTTTTACTCTTGTCCCTAGAATAAGAGGGAAGGATAGATCTTTAGATGGGGACAACTTTTCCAATGACAGCTGTCTAAGCGCGTATTTCCTCTTGCTTTTGTAGCAGTTTCCTCTCACTTTCTGTGGAAGGAAAGGTGAACCTTCCAAATCGAACACAAAAGTTTAGTTTTGGAGAAAGTAGTGCGGGGTTGGAACCCCTATAAAGTATTTTTTGTTTTGTTTTTTTGCTGTCTGTGTCCTGGCAGGAAAAACTGACCCTCCAGATCTGTCTTGGTGATCATTGTCATCGGGCAGAAAGTGATGAAGATTCACAAATGTACAGTTCCAATGGGAATACTTGTACCTGCCACAGCCAGTGTAACAGGAGGTTTCTGCTTTCTTTCTGTTGTGTCTCTTGGACATAAGTGAAGACATAAGTGAAGGGAGATCTCCCCAATAGGACACAAAAAAAATGGATGGGTTCAACAATTAACTACTTTATTTAAAGAGGAAGTAAACTCTCCCACTCTGATGCTTCTCTTCATTTAGTCCATTATAATAAGTAATTATCAGACTATAGCCACTGTAATCCAGCCCAAATCGCATATTACTTACTGTTTAAAGAAACTTTAAAAAACTTGTTTCTAGGGGTTAGGCAGCGCCTTCTTAAGTATTGCTTTCTGAGTCCACAGTGGAGTGTATTTCCGCCCTTACATCGAGCACTTCCTGAACTGTTAACCAAGCCTCCTTCTCAATCCAACGCTTCTATGGCAACCCTGCTTCCCTGTTCATAGCTTACTTGTTTATTTCATAGTATTTACTTGTGCCAATGTCTGATGTTTCCCTTTGTCAGTCTTATCAGCTTCAGCCGATAAGACTGCAGTAATGGCCACGTTTAGACTGTATGTGAGGTCACATGGTGTGTAGGAGGAAGCTCTGAGTGATTAGCAGAGTTCAGTGTTGTGCTGTAGGAAGTCCTGATAACAGATAGATAAGACATAGAGAGTGTGCCTTAAATCAGGGGAGATCTGGGCATGCTCAGTGACTTCATTCTACAGGATTACAACAATACTGAGCAAGTAAGGAGATATCTACAAGCAGTGTTCATTAGGGTTTTTTATGCTGATTTACATGGGACAAAGTTGTGGGGTGAGGTTTTACAACCACTTTAAAACTACAAGAGAAAGTTAAGTTAGCATTAGTGATCCATTTTCTGGTGAAATAAATGAATGTACAGTATATTCACAGCCCTTTAGCTATAAGACTTTCATGCCAAAAAAAAGTCATGGTAGTTTTATTTCTATGAAAAGTAATGTAGCAGCTGTAGCGCTGTTCCATCAACACGCTCTGCTCCTGGACGGAGAGCATTTTACAGACTAATGCCACCCAACAATAAGACTTCAATGCTGGGTGCAACTGGTACATTTTTATAATTCAATTATTTTTTTGAGTTTCGGTTGTGCTCACATTTCCTAAATCCTCTTAATATCTGCATCTGGCTTTATTTGGCTTCTGGGAACACCACTGAACAATATGTAGTAAGGGTTTACCTGTCATTTGACCTTCCAGTCCATATTTTTAGCCTGAACATACAGCTTATTGTGTTGCTGGTTTAACTTTTTTCCATTCAGCTTATCAACAAGGCGAGTGTCCCATTTATTTTTTATATATATATATATAAAACATAGACACACACTAATTTATGTACATGGGGTAGTCCATATTCATCCATTATATTTTAAGACTGTTATTTCTGATTTGTGCCATGATCGTCCTCTTATTTATCTAATTTACTTCAACCCCACAGGGAGACTTTGTATTCTGTGATGACTTTTAAAGGTTCCCGAAGCTTACAGCAGAAATAAACCATGTGCTCTAGCCTAACTAAGTAAGGTCACCTAAAGTTAAACTCCAGGTAAAAGGAAAAGGACAGCCAAAATATATACCGTATGTGGCAAGCTCCCTTGTCAGCCCTGACATCTTCGCCAATCTTCTTGATTACAGTGTCTTCAGCAATCCTGACTGGCTGTCCCAGGATAATATAACTATTGTGCATGCGCACGGGACACACGTTATCCCTGCCCCATGCTGAGATTGTACACTGACATGCACAATTGCACCACAGTGTACAATCTAACATAATTCTCTAGCAGGCAGGTAAAAAGTAGAAGACTATTCTACAATGAATGCCTTACTGTTAGTAATTTTTTGCTACTAAAGTTCCACATTAAGTAGTAACCTGGACAGCTCCCTGCCCACAGTGTGTGCGGAGCAGCAGCAGTGTACCAATCTGCTCACACTGCCCTCTCCTGTCTGCATGTTCCCTGTTGGCACATGTGCATGTAGAATATCTGGCTCCTAGTAGTGCCTCTTCCTCTCCCAGTCTCCATAACACTGTGCAGGAGAATACAAGACACTGAGATCTAAGTGCATTCGGCTTCTTACACTAGTTGCCTTTTTTAAATACATTTTGAATCATAAATATAATAAAAGACAATTAAATTAATTGGTGTGTATTTTATGTCTGCCTAAAGCTCAGGAGCAGCAGTTTTCTTTATTTGCTTCAATAAAGATGTAGCTTTGTTATTTAATGATATGTCATTTGCTAGTGCTGACTTGGGCTCTATTAACTCAAGAATTTTAGTGACTAGCACTATGGTAATCAATCTGCCTTGTACTGTGTCTGTCTGTAGTGTCTCCGCATGTTGGACTGCCTGGGTGTCCCTTGGGTTCAAGCAGCTGGGGAAGCTGAAGCAATGTGTGCTTATCTCGATGCCAAGGGCTACGTGGATGGATGTATTACCAACGATGGAGATGTATTCCTCTACGGAGCGCAGACAGTTTATAGAAATTTCACCATGAATGTGAAGGTATGGAATGTGTCTGGTTATGACTCCCTTGATTCATTTACAATTACTGTGAAGCATACAGTATGACCCTAACAAATGTTAGAACTTATCAGAGCTGGGCAAATCAAATTGTCTTTGGGAATCTGGAACGATTTATTTATTTTGTCCCTGTACGATGCCTTGCGCCTTTTTTGCCTTCCTCTAGAATAGATCGACTCTAGGTATTAGGTTCTGTATATGGAGGTTTTTTACAGGTATCTGTTTATTTTTGTTTATGTTAAATAACCACTTCACGTTGTCGCTATAGCCGAAAGACTGCTACAGCGCGGACCTCAAATGCTGGGAGGGTGTCCATGTACGTCGTCCTCTTCTCGCATGCCGCGCTTTGTGATCACTGAGTTCTTTGGACTCAGCTGATCACAGAGCAGGATAAAGGGCCAATAACAGCGGGCCCTTTACCACGTCAGCCAATGACAGCTAATCATGGCGGTAAACAGAAGTCGCTTACTGGACTGTGAAGAAAAGAATAAAGCCAGTAACCGGCTTCTGTTTGAGGGACATTGGTCACCTAATTGTAAGCTAGTGCTGCTAATCCATGCCTTCCAGTGCTGCAAATCTGTGCTCAACAGTGCCCATAAGTACTGCTAATCAGTACTACCTATCAGTGCTGCTAATCAGTGTCTCCTGATCAGTGATCACCCTATCCGTGCCCCCTCATCAGTGTCTGTCGGTGAAGGAGAAAAATTACCTGTTTGCAAAATTCATAACAAAATATTAAACTTTTTTTCTTTTTTCTTTGTTGTTCCTGAGGTGTTGCGGGCAGGAGTTTTTAGGTGAGGCCACGGCTTCGGCCTAGTCCGCAAGGCCGGATGCAGCAGCCTTGCCTAAAAGCTCCTGCCTGCAGCTCCCCAACACTAGCGGTCCTGAGGAGCTGCTGGCAGGAGTTTTTAGGCGAGACCGTGGCTTCGGCCTATTCCGTGAGGCCGGATGACGCGGACTATACCGAAGCTGCGGCCTCGCCTAAAAACTCCTGCCAGCAGCTCCTCAGGACCGGTGTGGTGTCCACCAAAAAAAAAAAAAAATAACTGGATCTGAATTGTGAATCGAGGCTTTTTTTTTTTTTTTTTTTTTTTTTTTTTTTTTATAGAAAATTGCCCAGCTCTAGCACAACGAAAACCTTGTGGCTTTGTGTAACTAAAAAACTGGCTTCTTCCACTTGCTGGCTAGAATAACATTTTTGGGCAATTTTTACGCTTTTTGCCAGAACTCCCCTAAAAAAGCAGAAGGCACCTCGGGGCATGAAACATTAGCATACAAGTATCACTGCACACTGTATTCAATTCTGATGTAAAGTAAATGAAAGACGGGCTTCAGCTCAAATCGCCACCCATCAGTCACGCCCCTCTGACATGTTTCACCCACATTGGACTTAATCTTAGAAGTAGTCCTGTACGATTAAGCTCAATGTGGTGAAACTTGTCAGTATTTTTTAGTGTGTTTTCAGTTTAGCAGAAACACATTACATTCCATTTAATATGGTTTCCCATGGATGTAGTTCACATCTGTGCATTTTATGGAAAGGGCCAGGGATTATTTGTGTTTTTAGTTCAATAGACTTCAATGGATCAAAAACGTGTATTGAAAAACGCAAAATGCACCTGGAATATGCCGCCTGCAAAGGTGTGAATCAGGCCTTACTGAACAAATCGATAGGTAGATGGTCATCATTACAGATTTCTTTGCACCCACTACAATAAAAATTAAAAAAAAAAAAAAATTTTTTTATTGTATGCTAGAACTATGCTGGATTGGTTGGAGAGATAACTAAATCTTCATTAACAGGTGAGAGCTTTCTTTTTCCTTTCTAACATTTAGTTGCCGTCTCTGTACATTCGGATACCATGATACCTCCACATGTTGGAGTGCCTAATAAAAGGGGCCATTATGGAAATGCTTCTTTTTCTGCTTCCCATGTGTGAATTATGGCAGGGCTGGACAATTCCTGGTTGCCAGGTCCCCATGGCGACTTAATACAACTTTGGTGTCCAGGTCATTGAGAACTATTGCTGGTAGCAAGTCATGCGCTGAAAAGCCAGCACCCCGTGAGAACGCAGCAGCTAATGTGACTGTATTGAGCGTTGCCATTGTGTGAGCCAGACTGAGCTTTGTCTGGCTGGCATGTGAGAAAGGCAAACCTAGCATTACACACACATTATCTGCTACGTTCTCTCACAGTACCAGCTTTACCAAACAATAGCTCTTGCATAGCTATACATATAGGCGTAGTGCTGACTCCTAGTTCTGGGTGCGATTTGTTCAGGCCTAAGTTATGGTAATGTAGCTGTCAAGGTGGGCACAGACACAGCACATCAAGGTAGTAGCTTGACACTATAGTACTAGGGGATTCTGTAGAGATCAGATTGATTGCCACCAGTGGTGCCCAAACTGGACTAGTACATAGAGCCGATGCTGCCCTCCTGAGATCGGGGAATCTTGCAACTGCACAAAAAAAGTACAACGGCTGAAAGGCTTGGTGCATTATCAACACCACTTTAATGAAGAATAAAAGCGTACATACTCGCAAGAGCAATGAATGAAACCGTGTTGTACATAAACTCAGGGACCCAAAAGTCTTCAAACAAATGAACATTGAAAAACCAGCTGAAGTGTTTTGGGGAACATACAGTGCCTTGAAAAAGTATTCATACCCCTTGAAATTTTCCAAATTTTGTCATGTTACAACCAAAAATGTAAATGTATTTTATTGGGACTTTATGTGACCAACACAAAGTGGCACATAATTGTGAAGTGGAAAGAAAATGATAAATGGTTTTCAAAATTGTTTACAAATAATTATCTGAAAAGCAGGGCGTGCATTTATATTCAGCCCCCCTGAGTCAATACTTTGTAGAACCTCCTTTTGCTGCAATTACATCTGCAAGTTTTTTTGGGGATGTCTCTACCAGCTTTGCACATCTAGAGTGAAATTTCTGCTCATTCTTTACAAATAGCTCAAGCTCTGTCAGATTGGATGGAGAGTGTCTATGAACAGTAACTTTCAAGTCTTGCCACAGATTCTCAATTGGATTTAGGTCTGGACTTTAAATGGGCCATTCTAATGCCCCGTACACACGAGCGGAAATTCCGCCAGCAAAAGTCAGATGAGAGCTTTTGGACCGAAAATGTGACTGTGTGTATGCTCCATCAGACTTTTGCTGGCGGAATTCCAGTCGGCAAAAGATTAAGAGCATGTTCTCAATTTTTCGGTCGGAAAAAGTTCAGATCGGAAATTCCGATCATCTGTACTAATTCCGACGCCCAAAATTCCTATGCATGCTCGGAAACAATTCGACATGTGCTGGGAAGCATTGAACTTCATTTTCTCAGCTCGTTGTAGTGTTGTACTTCACCGTGTTCTTGACGGTCGAAAGTTCAGCGAACTTTTGTGTGACCGTGTGTATGCAAGCCAAGCTTGAGCGGAATTCTGTCTCAAAACCATGCAAGATTTTTCCGACGGAAATTCCGCTCGTTTGTACGTGGCATTACACATGAATATACTTTGATCTAAATCATTCCATTGTAGCTCTGGCTGTATGTTTAGAGTCGTGTCCTGCTGGAAGTTGAACCTCCACCCCAGTCTCAAGTCTTTTGCAGCCTCTAAAGCCCCATACACACTATCCGTTTTTCTGCTGAGTTTTTTCTTTAGGTTTACCAACACCATGTAGTGCAAGGGCCTGCCTGATTGCATACAAATTGAAACTCCAAAGGTTTGACCTCATATTTATATGTTTTTGGTAAATCTGAAGGAAAAACTGATAGTGTATATGGGGCTTTACAGGTTTCCTTCTAAGATTGCCCTGTATTTGGCTCCATCCATCTTTCCATCAACTCTGGACAGCTTCCCTGTTCCTGCTGAAGAAAAGCAGCCCCACAACATGATGCTACCACCACCATATTTCACAGTGGTGTGTTCAGGGTGATGTATAGAGTTTTCTGCCACACATAGCGTTTTGCTTTTAGGCCAAATGTTAAATTTTGGTCTCATCTGACCAGAGCACCTTCTTCCACATGTTTGCTGTATCCTTCACATGGCTTTTCGTAAACTGCAAATGGGACATCTTCTGTCTTTCTTTCAACAATGGCTTCTCTTCCATAAAAGCCAGATTTGTGGAGCCACCGACTAATAGTTGTCCTGTGGACAGATTCTCCCACCTGAGCTGTGGATCTCTGCAGCTCCTCCAGAGTTACCATGGGCCTCTTGGCTGCTTCTCTGATTTAATGCTCTCCTTACCCGGCCTGCCAGTTTAGGGGGACGGCCAGGTCTTGGTAGGTTTGCAGTTGTGCTATACTCTTTCCATTTTCAGATGATGAATTGAACAGTGCTCCGTGAGATGTTCAAAGCTTGGGATATTTTTTTAATAACCTAACCCCGCTTTAACTGCTTGCTTGTTGTTATACAGCGGCAGGTTGGCTCCCCTGCTCGGATCGCCATACGTGTACAGCGGGCGCTTTAAGGGGTAGAGGGGGCTACGGCGCCGGAGTTGATGTGCGTGGCCGCGATGTCCGCCAGGGACCCACAATCGTTCCTCAGACAGCCAGAACGGGGATCTGTCAATGCAAACAGACAGATCCCTGCTGTGTCAGGGAAGCGATCTGCTATATAAATCATGAATAAATTGTGAGCAATCTGCTGTTCCTAGTGATCAGGAACATAGATCTCTCTACTCCCTGTCAGTCCACTCACTCCCACAGTTAGAGAAACCTCCCTAGGACACACTTAACTCCTTGATCGCCACCCCCTAATGTTAACCCCTTCCATGCCAGTGACATTTATACAGTAATCGGTGGCTATTTTTAGCTCTGATCGCTATATAAATGTCACTGGTTCCAAAAAAATGTAAAAAATTTCCAATCTGCCTGCCACAATGTCGCAGTCCCACTAAAAATCGATGATTACCACCATTACTAGTAAAATAATAGTGTCATAATTTTGCACAAACCAATCGATATAAACTTATTGCAAATTTTTTTTTATTATTTATTTTAACCAAAAATGTGTAGAAGACTACATATTGGCTTAAACTAATGAAGATTTTTTTTATTTTTATTTTTTTTCCAAAATTGTCGCTCTTTTTTTGTTCATAGCATAAAAAATAAAAACAGCAGAGGTGATAAAATACCACCAAAAAGCTCTATTTGTGGGGGAAAAAAGGAAGTAAATTTTGTTTGGATATAGCATCGCACAAAAAATGGCCCGTTCAGGAAGTGGCTAAATCCTTCCGGGGCTGAAGTGGTTAAACTTTTCAACATTTTTATCCCTGACCTGTCTGGTGTTTTCCTCAGCCTTCTTCAAGCTGTATGTTCACCAAGGTTCCCCAACAAACCTCCGAGGGCTTCACAGAACAGCTGCATTTATACTAAGATTAAATTACACACAGGTGGACTCTATTTACTAATTAGGTGACTTCTGAAGGCAATTGGTTCCAATACATTTTAGTTGGGGGTATCGGAGAAAAGGGATGCCACAAATGCACGCCATACTTTTCACATATTTATTTATTTGTTAAACTTTTGGAAAACCATTTATCATTTTACTTCCAATTCACAATTCTGTGCTACTTTGTTTTGGTCTATCACATAAAATCCAAATAAAATAAATGATTTTGAGTGTAACGTGACAAAATGTGAAAAATTTCATGAGGTATGAATACTTTTTTTTTCAAGGCACTGTACTTCCTTCTTCAGAGCAAAACAGACACAGCTGTATGCAGTTCCACTCAAACATTTTTGGTATAAATTGAAGCTCTCATTTAAATACACTAGATGGCGCTCTAAGCTTTACAGCAGCAGTGTGATAGGCTGGTTCACACTGTACTTTCTAATGTTTTGTGCCACTCTTACAATTTTTTTTTCACATTTTGTGTAATGTCTGGCAGTTTTTTTAACCTATTTTTCAGGTGGCTGCTGTCGGCTCCTTAAATGGGCTCTCACAGCGGTCACGTGATTGGGAGCCTAAGCAAAAGTATCCAGCACACCAAAGATATCCAAAATGGGTCCAAAGCTTTAGGCGGAGATGACACCATAACATCTGACCCCAGATCGTTCCATAAAGAGTACTTGTCCCATGCCTATGGATGTTTACATGCCTTGACAGCCATAAAAGTGATATAAAATAAAAAATGAAAGCGACGGTGTAAAAATTAAATAATAATAAAAAAAAAATTAACGTGCTTGCGTGCAAAATCCCAAAACACATGTGTCGGTCCCGCATGCATGCAAACCACAATCCTCCCACACGTGAGGTATCACAACGGATGTCAGATCACGTGCAGTCATTCTAGCACTAGACCTCCTGTGTAAAACTAAAATGGTATCCTGTCATGGCTGTTAAAGCGTTGCCTATGGATAGTAAAATTTACGCCGTGTGTCGCCATTGCAAGTTTTGACATGTTTGGTATCTATTTACTCAGCGTAGCATCATCTTTTATGCTTTATCAAAAAATTGTGTCATGTATTGTGTTGTTGCATTCAAATAAAAAAAAATCTCTTCTTTCCAAAAAAAAAATGCATTTTGAAAAAACAGCGCAAATACTGTGTAACATAAAAGATTGCAACGCCCACCAATTTATTCTCTAGGGTTTCTGCTTTAAAAAGATATATGTAATGTTTTGGGGTTCTAAGACATTTTCTAGCAAAAAATACTGATTGTTGTATGTAAAGAAAGTGCCAGAAAAGGCCTAATCTTAAAGTGGCTACAAATGACTCCCAAAAAAAAATATATATATATATATATATATATATATATATATATATATATATATATATATATTTATACAGCACTCACAATTTTAAATAGAGCTTTACATACTCTGCATTCCCATCTTTCTCCGTCAAGGAGCTTACTATCTAAGATCCCTATCTCGCATGCAGACATACACATTCTAGGGCCAATTTGGATCTGAGTCAATCAACCTACTAACCTGTATTTGTTATGTGGGAGGAAGCCTTCACGAGCATAGAAAGTACAAGCAAACACCATGCAGATAGTGTCCTGGCCGAAATTTATGTCCTACATGTCTAAACTACTTTTATGAATCAACTTTAACCACTTCCTGCCCACGCTATAGCCGAAAGACGGCTACAGCACGGACATTTCCTGCCAAGAGGGCATCCCTGGACATCCTCCTATTTACTTCCCCTCTGCGCGCTCCTGAGAGCGTGCATCGGGGAAGTTCTGTGCTGGCCATGTCCCTCGGACACAGCGAGTCACAGCGTGTAGATCATCTCTCAGCGCCGCTCTCCCCCCTCACACAGACAGCGTATGAGGAGGGAGAGATGAACGGCTGCAGCGGCCGTAAGTAAAAAAAGAAAGACGTAAAATAAAGTGCCATCTGCCCCCAGTGCCACATGTTAGTGCCATTTGTCCCCAGTGCCATCTGTCCCCAGTGCCACGTATCAGTGCCATTTGGCTTAAGTGCCACCTGTCAGTGTCACGTGTCATCAGTGGCATCTGTCATCGGTGCCACGTGTCATTGTCCTGGTGCTCCAGGGCCTTCAAAAGTGTAATGGGTAGTCAACAATTTAGATGTGTAATTTATGCTCCTAGAACACCTGATGGTGCTCCCTGCATTTTGGGCCTCTCTAAGTGGCCAGGCTGTGAAAAAGTCCCACACATGTGGTATCGTAATACTCAGGAGGAGTAGCAGAATTTATTTTGGGGTGTCATTTGTGGTATACACATGCCACGTGAGAGAAATAACCTATTACAATGACAATTTTGTGGGAAAAAAATAAAAAATCTTAATTTTGCAAAGAATTGTGGGGAAAAAACATCAAAAAACTCACCATGCCTTTTACTAAATACCTTGGAATGTCTACTTTAAAAAAAAAAAGGGGGTCATTTGGGGATATTTGTTCTTGATTGTGGACTCTCTAACTTTCACGAAGACCAAATTAATATCCACTAATTTGGGTTATTTTTACCAAAGATATGCAGCAGTATAAATTGTGGCCAAAATTTATGAAGAAAAATTAATAATTTGCTAAATTTTATCACAGAAACAAAGAAAAATGCGTTTTTTGTTTTTTTTTTTCAAAATTTGCGGTCTTTTTTTCATTTATAGCACAAAAAATAAAAAACCCAGAGGTGATCAAATACCACGAAAAGAAAGCTCTATTTGTGGGAAAAAAAGGACAAGAAATTAATTTGGGTACAGTGTTGCATGACTGTGAAATTGTCATTCAAAGTGTGAGAGCACCGAAAGCTCAATATTGGTCTGGGCAGTTTAAGTGCCCAGTAGGCAAGTGGTTAATCAGAAGATGTACCCCCTGACCAGAAGTCTCCCTGGGTAGCAGCATTCTAATGTCGCGTACACACGAGCGGACATTGATTGGACATTCCGACATCAAAATCCTGGATTTATTTCTGACGGATGTTGGCTCAAACTTGTTTTGCATACACACGGTTACACAAATCTTGTCAGAAATTCCGAACTCCAAGAACGCAGTGATGTACAACACGTACGATGAGCCGAGAAAAATTACGTTTAATAGCCTTCTGCTTGATTCCGAGCATTCGTGAAACTTTGTGCGGAATTGTGTACACACGCTCGGAATTTCCGACTACATATTTCACATTTCACATCCAGATCTCAAATTTTGTGTCAGAAATTCCAATGGAAAATGTCTGATGGAGCCTACACACGGTCAGAATTTCCGACAACAAGCTCCCATCGAAACATTTTCCGTCGTAAAATCTGACTGTGTGTACAGGGCATATGTTTGTTTGGGGTTTTTTTGGGTTTGATTTTTTTTTTTTTTTTGTTCATTTATCATTTTAAAAAATATAAATGTAAAGAAATGTGGAGCAACTGATGAGCAGGAAGACATCATAAATCACACAAAAACATTACACTTATCCCTCTGTAGATGGCAATGCTGCTATGTACAGATCTGAGATATAATGGCACAATTGTTATCTTATGAATTATTAATATTGCACCGCATCCTTCTCTTTCTTGTCTCTGCCAGTGTAATATGAAATGTTATTTCCATAACACAAACACAGATTCAGTAGAATTTGGATTGTGCAAGAACTAGCTAGGTTAGGTTATCTATAAATACAAGATGACCGATGAATAATCTGCCCATTTGTTGTCAGATCAATTGATGATCTGTCCATGGGTGCTGCACTTGACCATCTAGAACAATTGCCTCTTGGCTTTAATTGGCAGTGCAGGTAGCGTCCTTTTAATCCCGTTGTCTGACAATCTCGTGCTCCTCCTTGCATTTCTATTTTTACTGCCCGTGCCTTCTCATTCACCAAATCAAAAAATTTAATAAAATTAAAAAATGACACCTCTCGTTTACACCTTTAAAGGGTAACTCCACTTTGCTATATACAATATAACCAAAAAAACTATACTAGATTTGTTCTTTCTAGTCTACTGCTGAACATAGGAACTATGTTTTGTGAATGATGCATAAGACCCCTTCCACACACGCTGTCCGATTTAGGCCTTGCACTCTTCCATATGGAGCCGTGGATATAAGTGGCGACGTGTCCGCTGACATCCACCGTTTTCCGATCCGATCCTGCCTGAAAAATCCAGATGAATGGTGGTCCTGTTTTCCATCCTTCTGGTGGATCAGATAAAAAACGGACTGGCGATCCGTTTTCACTTGATTTCCCCATAGAGAAGATTGTGCCTGTCTCCACTCTGCACAGTGAGCGAAGATGAACCTGTCACCCTCCTGCTCAGTGGGGATCAGCAGAGCTGTCACATACCTGGTAGGAGACTGAAATTACTAGATTGGCCTCTCTTGTATCCCCAGCCCAGGCCCCACTGAGAGTGGAACAGATGATGCCAAGAGACAGGAGGGACACGAGTGCTTGTGGATGTTGATATCGGAGCTTGTGGCAGGAGTTGTAGACTCTATGATGCCGAGTAGATCAGCCGACATTAAAGGGGCACTCCATTGGGCTTGCAGGTTCAGGATAGGTGGCTTGCCGGGGTTCACAGCAGTCTGGAGACAGGAGCACACTGTCCACTAGAGCTGGGTTGAGGGGAAGCCGGCACAGGCAGTTGGCGGTAATAAGGAGCCAAACGGGAGACAGAAACGTGGTCGGCAAGATCAGCAGCTAGCGGGCAGTGGGGTACCAGGGCATCAGACGGGAATAAGGTCAGCAGTAAGCCGAACCAAGAGCATAAACGGAATGCATGACTTCAGCGTCAAGTAATGCAAGTCGTATATTGTACAGCATATTTGGCTGATTAGGGGAATATCACATGGTATATCAAGCTTGCAGGCAGTGATAATTGAATTTTTGGTGTGATTTTAGCATTTTCCAGGTTTAAAAGTAATAAATAAAATGTTTCCCTTTTTAAAAACACTTCTAGACTAAAACGCATCTAAACGGGAGTAGCCGCTCTAAATGCCTCTAAACACAGCTTCTGAGTGCATTTTTTTGGGATTCCAAAAAAAGCCTCTAAACTCAACTGCATAGAAAAACAACTATAAATGTCCCTGTGTACATGTACTGATAATATAACATAGAGGAGGGTTCAGGAGCAGTTGAAAAAAAATGCCCAACTGCTCCTAAGAGCCGGTTCACACAGGGGCGACACAGATCCGACTTCAGGTCGCCGCTAGTCGCGCTACATGTAAAAATCAATGTAAGTGAATGAGAGCCGTCTTAATGCACACTACTGAAGTTGGAAGTTCCTGTACTACTTATAGGCGACTGGTACCCATTGATTTCAATGGAGGTCGCCTCCAAGTCGGATCTCCGTCTATATGGAGGCGACTCTCACAGAATTATCAGCTCTCAAAAGGGAACTCCACGCCAAATTTATAAATAAAAAAATTGGCGTGGGTTCCCCCTCTGAGAGCATACCAGGCCCTTAGGTCTGGTATGGATTTTAAGGGGAATCCCCTACGCTGAAAAAACAGATACATACCAGACCCTTATCCGAACACGCTACCCGGCCGGCAAGGAAAGGGGGTGGGGACGAGTGAGCGCCCCCTCCTGAGCTGTACCAGGCCACGGGCCCTCAACATGGTGGGGTGCCTTGGGGATGGGGGGCCGCGTGGCCCCCCCACCCCAAAGCACCTTGTCCCCATGTTGATGAGGACAAGGGCCTATTTCCGACAACCCTGGCCGTTGGTTGTCGGGGTCTGCGGACGGGGGGCTTATCGGAATCCGTGAGCCTCCTTTAATAAGGGGGCCCGCGGATCCCGGCCCCCCACCCTATGTGAATGAGTATGGGGTATAATGTACCCCTACCCATTCACCTGTGAAAAAAAAAATAAAAAAAAAAAATACAACACACAGGGGTTAAAATAGTTTATTGCACAGCTCCGGGGGTCGTCTTCCGTCTTCGGGGGTCTTCTCGCCGAACTCCTCCGCTATCTTCTGCTAGCTCTTTTACTAGCGGAGGAGCCCGGCTTTCTTCTTCGCCGCCGCCCTCTTCTTCCGACTTCGTGGGTCTTGTCCCCCCTCTTCGGTTCTTCTTGCCGGGCCACCACGCCTTCTTCTAGCTCTTTTACAAGCGGTGGCCCGGTCTTCTGTCGCCGCTGCCGCCGTCTTCTGTTCTCTTCTCTTCTTCTGTTCTTCTCTTCTGGAGATGTTGCCTCGTCGCTGTCTCCAGTCACTATGACAGGACACGTGGCGTGTGCCGACTTATATAGGGACATCACCGGATGATGTCCCCGCCCATTGTGATGTCACAGTCCCAGCATCCTCCCCATTGAAATCAATGAGACAGCGTTGCTATACCGCCGGCAAACGCCGCTACGGTGGCATTTTGCGGGTGGTTTTAACCCCTTTTCGGGGCACTAGCGGGAGACGATACCGCCTGCTAGTGGCCGAATAGCACAGCTAAAACGTCAGTAAAGTGCCGCTAAAAATAGCACCGCTTTACCGATGACACCCTAGGCAGCGCAGTGTGAAAGGGCTCTAATAGTTGTCCTGTAGACAGATTCTCCCACCTGAGCTGTGGATCTCTGCAGCTCCTCCAGGAGTTACCATGAGCCTCTTGGCTGCTTCTCTGATTTAATGCTCTCCTTGCCCAGCCTGTCCGTTTAGGTGGACGGCCATGTCTTTGTAGGTTTGCCGTTGTACTATACACTTTCCATTTTCAGATGATGGATTGAACAGTGCTCTGTGAGATGTTTAAAGCTTGAGATTTTTTTTTACAACCTAGCCCTGCTTTAAACTTCTCCACAACTTTATCCCTGACCTGTCTGGTGTATTCCTTGGCCTTCATGATGCTGTTCACTAAGGTTCTCTAAAAAAAAAACCTCTGAGGACTTCACAGAACAGCTGTATTTATACTGAGCTTAAATTATACACAGGTGGACTGTATTTACTAATTAGGTGACTTCTGAAAGGCATTGGTTCCACCAGGTTTTAGTTAGGTGTATCAGAGTAAAGGAGGCTGAATACAAATGCACACCACACTTTTCAGATAATATTTTTTTTTTTTTTTTTTTTTACACATAAATATCTGCCACTTTGTGTTGGCCTATCACATAAAATGCCAGTAAAATACATTTAAGTTTTTGGTTGTAAAATGACAAAATGTAGAAAATTTCAAGGGGTATGAATACTTTTTCAAGGCACTGTGTGTATGTAGATGTGTTTTTAAGATGGCAGTGCTGCGTGATTGCCACATCCCCCTCCCCCAGCTCCTTCCATTACCTGCATGGCTGGTGTAAAAAGATCTTTCCTTTTTTTCCAAGTACAATCTAATTCTTCTTGTCTTATTGCAGGACCCTCATGTGGATTGTTATGAAGCATCTGCCATTAAGGATAAGCTGGGGTTGAACCGAGAGTCACTAGTTGCAATGGCGATCCTCCTGGGATGTGATTATGTTCCAAAAGTGAGTTGATGATGTAAAAAAAAAAGCTTTAAGAAATATGCAGACTGTATAAGATCTCTTTTTATACAGTCTATTAAAGACCATGTTGTTTATTTTTTTTTTTTTTTTTTTTTTTATTATTATAATATAACCCCTCATTTGCCTTCTGAGTTTTTGTGTAGATTAGCAGAGATAATGTTGGTGTTTGTGGTGCCCTCCTTTAGGACCTACAAACATTAATGTTGCGCACCTTGCACACCTTTACAAATTTTTTTTTTTTTTTTATCTATTCCTGAAAAACATGGAGATTTGGCTCCGTTCGCATAGCCCTGGAGTTCAATGTCTCTGTATACATGGGTGTCATAGGCTGAACTCACAAATTGCAGTGTGATTATATATTCTCCTTTTTTTAAAGTGATTGTAAAACCTTATACCCATTGAAATGACTGACCTTAGGCGATGCACAGAGATTAAACAAATCTTCCTACATAAGTTTTACGCTTCTTTTACATCATTTTGAAGTGCAGAATTTATCAAGCTTGTCTGGGCTGTCAGAGAGCATCAGCGTAGAGCTGAAATTACATACTGCGGGGCTCAGTGTAGAGAAGCTCTGGAAGCTGATTGGATGGAAGAGGCACATCCCTACTTCACACAGCATGCAGCAACAGAGCTGAGTCTGTCAATCATAGGCTGTGTGCTGGAGCTCCCTCCCCTGTCACCTGTTTTTCTCATGGTGTCAGATAGCAGAAGAACAGGGATGCAGACGGAAATGACAATTAGTGCTCTGGATTTGGATTGAGATAAATACACACTATAGAGGGATAGGCTTTGTGCATAATTCATGCATTGCGGCTGTGGCATGTGAGCAGCTGTATTGTAGACTTTAGTGGGTGGTTGGGGGGGGTGGTAAAACAGCAGCTAAGCCTCTTTATTTTTAACCCCCTAACACACACACACACACACGCACACACACACCTACACCTTTTTTGCTGCAGCTCCAATACATTTAGCTGATTTAAACGAGAAGTTCAGTTGGGCTTTAAATGAGCGCAGCCAATCATACATCATTTTTATGCTAGGCCAGCTGCTAAACGTTAAATCTGTGGAATTGGATAGCAGCAGATAACACAGCCAATCATTGGCAGGGAAATAGTCATCCAGCCAAACTGATTTATTTTCTCAATTGATTGCTGTTGTTTTTAAAATGAAAGTTGTATGTCATGGAAGTCTGCCCACTCTCATCCACTGCTTGACTCTCCACGTTTAGTGATACAAGTGATCCATCCAACTGCCATTTACTGTTTGTGCTTGGCATTATTCTTCTTCTGCTTCATTATTCAGCTGATATCAGCGTGCTGGATGTGCAGTTGTGTCCAGCTGAGAAATAGACTGACAATTCCTTGCATCCTTTGAGTGTAATAAGATCAGTTCAGGAATATCGTGCCCTGAGCAGAATTACCCGCTGGATGTAGCTGGGAACAGGCGGCAGCTTCTCTCCCAGACAGGAGTCATTAATGTGAATGTTTTGCCAGTTCTTGCCCATATAATGCAGAAGGTTGACGGAGGCTTTGGTGACATCTGGCTCCAATTTGCTGCTGTTTGTCATACCTGTGCTAAATGGGCAACACCTTTCCACCCGACTGCTCTCAAGTGTTAATGACTCCTGAGCACTTCCTATCTGCTAATGTTTGAGAAATCCCAATGAAATCACTTTGTTCAGTTCATTAGTACAGATGTACTGTGTTTATTAGAGTTCTTTAAGTAGCGGAGGAAAAATAAAACCTCTTTGGTGGGATTATTTTTAACGTTCAGACTTGCTTTGCGGTTCAGATTTCAGAATAGCCCTTCTGAATCTGAGCTTTGCCCACATATGTCAAAACTACATGTTCACTAGCTTCACATACATGTGGTCTACTTGGCTCCTGGGAGTGCAGAAAATACACAATGGGATTGATATACTAAAGCTGGAGAGTGCAAAATATGGTGCAGCATAGAAACCGATAGGCTTCCATTTTTTTTTTTTTTCCCGTCAAAGCTTAATTGAACAAGCTGAAGCTGATTGGCTGTTGTACAGGGCTGCACCAGCTTTTGCACTCCATTTTTTTAGTAAATCAATCCCAATATTTCAAGTAAGTACTGTGGGAGCATGAGACTATTTTCCTCCACCCACACAACCGCTCTGGTGTCTGGCGATTGGATGCTCAGGAGCTCAGAGCTGTCGCTTGAGGATGACAAAGAGTCCTCAAAGTCGATATAAAATAAGCCGTTCTGATTTACTTAATACTTTGGCTCAGTGCCTCAGGAAATAAAGTCTGTCAATCAGCATGACAGGCTGGCAATCAGCATTTTCAGAAGAAGTTTGCAATGTCAGCCTCATTGATTTTACAGCAAAGGTTTCCTTTATTGATAGAAATTTGTCACTGACATGTAGCAGTAGGCCCCTCTAGGTTACTTTGTTAGAAATTCTGTATATATAGTGCCTTGCAGAAGTGTTCACCCCCTTGGCACTTTTCATGTTTTGTTGCCTCACAACCTGGAATTAACATGGGTTGTTTGAGAGCATCATTTAATTTACAGAACATGCCCACAGCTTAGAAGATGATTTTATTTTTTTATTGTGAAGCAAACCATTAATAGAACAAAATAACAAACAGTCAATGTGCATAACTATTCACCCCCGTAAAGTCAATACTCTGTAGAGCCACCTTTTGCGGCAATCACAGCTACAAGTCGCTTTGGATAAGTCTCTATGAGCTTGCCACTCTTCCCACTGGGATTTTTGCCCAATCCTCCTTGCAAAACTACTCCAGCTTCTTCAAGTTGGATGGTTTGTGCTTGTGAACAGCAATCTTTAAGTCTGACCACAGATTTTCCATTGGATTGTGGTCTGGGCTTTGAGTAGGCAATTCCAACATGTTTACATGTTTCCCCTTAAACCACTGGTCATCAACCCTGTCCTCAGGGCCTACTAACGGGCCAGGTTTGTAAGATAACTGAAATACATCACAGGTGATATAATTTGCTGCTCAGTGATTGCAGTATTGTAGTCTGCATCTCCCCAGGGTAATACATAAAACTTGGCCTTTTAGTGGGCCCCGAGGACAAGGCTGATGACCACTGCCTTAAACTACTCACGTGTTGCTTTAGCAGTGTGTTTGGAGTCATTGTCCTGCTGGAAGGTGAACCTCTGTCCTAGCCTCAAATCACACAGATTGGTACAGGTTTCCCTCAATAATATCCATGTATTTAGCACCATCCATCTTTCCTTAAACACTGACAAGTTTCCCAGCCCCGACTGCTGGTGTTCTTTGGGTGATGTGTTGGGTTTGCACCAGACATAGCGTTTTCTTTGATGGCCAAAAATGTTAAATTTTAGTCTCATCAGACCAGAGCACCTTCCTCTATACATTTTGGGAGTCTCCCACATGCCTTTTCTCAAACTCAAAACGTGCCATTTTTTGTTTTTTGCTGAAAGTAATCTTTCTTCTGGCCACTCTGCCATAAAGCCCAACTCTATGGAGCGTGCGGCTTATTGTTGTCCTATATACTAAAACTCCAGTCTCTGCTGTGGAACTCTGCAGCTCCTCCAGAATTACCTTAGGTCTCTGTGCTGCCTCTCTGATTAATGACCTCCTTGCCCGGTCTGTGAGTTTTGGTGTGCGGCTGTCTCTTGGCAGGTTTGCTGTTGTGCCATGTTCTTTCAAATTTGGTTATGATAGATTTGTTGGTGCTCCTAGGGATCATCAAAGTTTTGGATATTTCTTTATAACCCAACCCTGACTTGTACTTTTCAACCACATTGTCCCTTACTTGTTTGGAGAGTTCCTTGGTCACATGGTAGTGTTTGGTTAGTGGTGCCTCTTGCTTAGGTGTTGCAGCCTCTGGGGCCTTTCAAAAAGATGTGTATATGTAATGAGAGATCATTTGACACTTAGATTGTACACAGGTGGACATCATTTCACAAATGATGTGACTTCTGAAGGCAAATGGTTGCACCAGAGCTTTTTATGGGCTTCATAACAAAGGGGGTGAATACATACGCACATGGCAATTATCACTTTCTTATTTCTGAATTTTTTTTATTTTATCTATATATTTTTCTATTTTTACTTCACCAACTTAGACTATTGTGTTGTGATCCATCACATATAATTCATATTTTAAAAAAAATTAACTAAAGGCTGTAATGTAACAAAATAGGTGAAAAGCCAGCCAGGGGGGAGGGGGGGGGTGAATACTTTTTCAAGGCACTGTAGCCCTACAGAACAGACAGTACACAGTCCCACATGGGCTTTGCTGCTTAACTGCAGATAGAAAACAAGAACTTTATTCAGAGAAAAGACATAGAGCGTGCCATAACTTCAGCTACAAACTTATAAACACTGCCATCTACTGGTTGAAAAATATATCTCTACTACATACTGATGTACAGTCGTTGTTGCACAAATTACAATTCTGAATTACAACACACTTCGACTTGTGGAGCTCCCTTGTTTTCACTATTATGCAAAGACATCTTTCACCTCTGAAGTCAGCATTTGCTAGTACATTGCTCCTTTTCCGCTCAAAATCCTAAATATTAAAAAACCTGTCCATAGACAGAGCGAGTTTCTTACCATTCTAATAAAGCGGCCACACTTTGCTCCGAAGTTGGTCCTGTCCGTACCTGCCCCCCCGACATCCCTAAGTTGAAAGATCGAAGGAACTGGACAGAAAATTGTCAAAAGCAAATAAAATGTCTTGCGATGTAAATCCATCTCACGCCATCCGATGGTCGACAAAAAGAAAAAAAAAATGCAACAGTTCCGCCTCCATGGGAGGCTCCCACACACTGCATGCTTCTTCTTGATGACAGGTGTTATATAGCTGAGGGCGGGACCACTCGGTCACGCGAACGGGTGACCCCATCTTCCTCTGATGTCATGTGGCGTCAGAGGAAGGAAGGGTCATCCGTTTGTTAGAGTGGCCCCGCCCTCAGCTATATAACAGCTGTCATCGAGGAGAAGCGTCACCCGGCAAGAGCCTCCGATGGGCTTTTTCTGTTTTTGGTTCTTCAGGCGGCATGAGATGGATTTACATTGCGGGACAATTTTATTTTTTAATAAAGGACTTGTCCCAAACTGTCTCCTGTAATTTTTACTATTTTTGACACTTTTTTTTTTTTTGTGAATTGGTAGGGGTACAATGTACCTGTTACCAATTCACATGGTGGGGTGCTGGGATCTGGGGGTCCCCTTGTTAAAGGGGGCTTCCATATTCCGATAAGCCCCTGCCCGCAGACCGCCACAACCACTGGGCAAGGGTTGTGGGGATGAGGCCCTTGTCCCCATCAACATGGGGGCAAGGTGCTTTGGGGGTGACTCAAAAGCACCCCCCCATGTTGAGGGCATGTGGTCTGGTACGGTTAAGGAGGGGGGGGCGCTCTCGCCCCCCCCCTCTCTTTTCCTGTGGTCTGCCAGGTTGC